>NW_023340246.1:4877164-4884158 GCF_004916995.1 Morone saxatilis
GCCTGCCTGCCTGCCTGCCTGCTGTGAATATTAAGTCCATTCTCCTCTAGTGTCTCTGTGGGTGTGAGGCCTTGTCCTTGCAGAGCAGAGCACACTCCATCCCTGACAAGGGCTCCGCTTTTATCACCTGATGCTGTGAGAGCCAAATGAGAGTTCGGCCATGTTCAGCCATTTATCATCCTCGATCAGTGAGCAGCCACAGGGGCAGAAAGGACCTTGGCTGCGTGTACGCACTCTCTTCCTGCCATTTGTTCTTAAAGTCGACCAGGTTTAGTGTCACTGTGGTCTACTGCGTTCTCTGCAGGGAAAACAAACATCAACGTGGTGGCTTTGTTTATATACAGTGGGGGCTCGTATCTGGGGCTTTTGTGTCTGCACATACTGTATCTTGCACAAAATACTGACTTCAAGGTAAAGAAGATGATGATGATGAATGTAGCAAATAAGGTTAGAGGTGCGTTAAATGTGGTGCTTATTTATTTTTTGTCCCGGCATCCATCCTGTTTGCCAGCTCTAGTGCAACGCATACAGCTGAGGAATGTCTGCAACTTATAATGAATTGAGAAATTTGTATACAGCAGAATAAAAGTTATTAGCATGCATCACTTGACAAACAACAGTGCTGCTTTGTAGGATGTTCTACAGCCTTAAATTGAACTACTTGAATAACTACACAAACCCACAGAGCTCCAGTGACATTATTTGTATTTGGAGTTTGATGAATGTGTGCACAAAACCTCCTCAAGAAGTCAGTGGTCGGTTTGTTGAGCTTGAACAAAGGGGAGGGTGGGAAAGAAAATTGGTTGCTTTCCCTCAAATTTTCCTAAAAATAAGGGGGTGTGTACCTATCTTCTTATCTGTGTTAACAAGAGGGTTGGTACTGCCTTTCATCCACCTTTGCGCTACAGTCCCACTCCCTATGTAATGGCGTGTTTGGACTCTGAAATATACTCTCAAACCATATATTTGCTGTGTCCTGGCTGGTTGAGGCAGGGCAGAAGTCATTTTTATTCACTGTAGAAGGGTTGCACTTGACGCCCACTTTCACCATTTCCTGAGTGCGCTCTGGAGGATATGCTGCTGCAATAAATGGTATGGAGGAATAGCATCTAAAATACTTTGAGCCATGCTAGCAACATGTAAGCCATTACTTTGATCCAGACTGAAAGATCTCAACAAATATGATATTTTGTACAAACACTGATGGTCTCCAGAGGATGGATCATATTGAAGTTGGTGATCCCCGACTCTTCCTGTAAACCAGTGTTTCTCTAAGTGTACGGTGGTTTCTAGAGCTTATTCACTGAAAACATCTGTACAGAGGGGAGCAGCACATTCTTTGCAGGTTCCTCCTTCACTGTGTTGCATTGTCGTCACATTATCATTTAACACATTGTTATAAAATATTTACTATACTCTTGTTTTTGCTGTGAGTTTTTGCCATGTTACACCTAATTTTATTAACAAGCAGCCCTATTCTAAAATGAGCTTTGTACATGTTCAAGTTATTCTGTGTCTGTACAGAACAAGAGGAAAATGTTTTATTTATTAGTTTCTAGCTCTCTTAATATAATTGGTATTTGGATTAGCAAATCCAATGCAAAGTTCACTGACGAATATGGCATTCATCATTGTAAATTTGTAAATTCAATTTTCCATGTGTTAAATTTATTCTCAGCACAATAAGCCTTGTGAAACTTGTTTTCCTAACTTTTGAATTGAATGCTTATGCCAGACTCTACATGATAATCATTTATAATCATGTTTTGCTAATGCACTTTATATTTTTAGCAGCCAACCCCTCCGTCAGTACCCTTTTGAATTATAATAACAAAAGCCAAATGATTTATTCCTGCTCCTTTTGTAGTTCTTTCTTTTCTCCTACCTGTCTCCAGGAGAAAGGAGTGATGCAATAGCCTGATATCCTGCCTGTGCGAAGACAGTGCAGCCCAGATAAGATGCTCACAAGTGTACAGAGGAGGGCTGTACTGTGGGGGAAGATATGCAGCAGAGACAGATAAAAAGAATAGCGTGAATCGAAGTGGCTACTGCAAAAAATCAGATGGGTAGAAACTTTAGAATGACCTCAACAGATATAAGGCCCTTCAAAACGCAACCGCTGCCTGCAGAGACCGAGCATGGTTGTATGCATTATCCACAGTGTGCACAGACCCTGGCAGCGTTGTTTGTTAGAAAATGAGGCCTTTGCATCAGTGTTTTTGTTTGTGTAAATAGCAAGGGACCACTTTTTCATGAATGCGCATCCTCCCATCTAAATGTCAGTCACACATATGGCAGCAATTTGGATATATTATGTGATGCCCTAAAACAGGTGTTGTTGCATGAGAAGTGGCTTGGAAAACAGATTTGATTGGGCATAAATATACACATACTTTAGACTATGTGCAGTCCATTTCATTTGATGTAGCCTTTTTCTACCTGGACTTTTTTTTTATGAATAAATATCAAATGTACACCAAATTCCTACAGCATGCCACACTCTGCATATACATTATACTATTACTTTCAGTTATGCACTCTTGCGGGCTTTTAAAGAAATAGGGTCGGATGTGAGTGATCAAAAAAAAAAAAAAAAGCCAGAAAAAGTGAAAAAATCCGATAAAAAAAGTAGTTAAACTTTTGGTCAAAAGTCCATCGTCAGCACAACCTCTAATATCTGTACCGTATATGATTAGATGGCGAGCAAGTGGATACAATACTGAAGTGCTGAGTAGTGAAACAAACCGTGTAGCTTTTCTTCTGTGCAGTTCTAATTCTTTTTCTCTCTCCTTTTCTTCCCTTCTGTTGGATGTGTAAATGTTCAAATTTGTTGGTACAGTATCTGAGTTGCTCCTCAGGCTCTGTGCGCCTCTAGGTCCTCTCTCATGCTGGTGAATTTGTGGACCAATCACAGACCATCTGGAGGTTTATGAGGAGGGTGTATAAAGACAATTTGTACTGTGAGCTATTCATTGCTGACTACATCCCTTGTATGTTGTTTCCAGCCTAATGTCAATGTCATTTTTCTATCTTATCTTTTACTACTTTACCAGAAAGCTCTGTGAGAGAGAGCAGCAATTTTGTTGCCTTCTCTTTTCTCCTGTTTTTTTTTTCCATAGTCAGAGAGTTAGATTTAGTATTGAAGTTTTATTTCCAACAAGTGCTTGTTTGGTCATCCATTTGGCCTGGGCTCTTCCTGAAGTTCAACTTTACTTTCCATATTTGGTGATAAAAAACTGAGAACAAACTGACTCCCAATACATACACTTAAATCATTCCTGCTCTATTAACTCCAGACTCACACACATTCCTCCATGTAACCAGGAGACACTTTACATAGGAAACAGTATAAAGGGAGTGCTCTTCACCTGAACTGAGACACTTTAGAAAACACTTCTGATCCTCTCGCTGTGGGAAAGTATAAATACTGTTATAGACAATGCACAGGACTGAATAAACCTTCATAATGTAAATGTATACCTTGGCCAGCTCAGCTCCAGTGGGAGTCGCTGCAATGTCAGATGGAATAGTAGTAACAGGAAAAGTACCTGTTCTTGTAGCGGTCCATATAACTTGACAACTGAGAGTAAAGTTATAGCCATCATACATTCTTGTTGCTCTTTTTTTTACTCTTACTTTAGTCTTGAGAGTAATTTAGAGATGGAGGATGAAGGGATTTGACTTTCTAGCAATAATTGAAATGAAATTAAGTACCCATTAAGAGGAAAAGTGCAGCTGTAATTGATTCTAAATGTATGTGCTATGGTGTCTGAGCAACAAAGGAGTTTGCTTCACAGTCTGGTCACAGGAAGGGCCCAGAATGCCTCGCAGGTTTCTTGTCTTGCCCATGATTCTCCTACAGGAGGCATGCCGCGACACAAGGCATGCTTGTTACACCTCGTGGCGGCTCATCAATAAGGTCGCGGAGCAGCATCACAGATGCTGGCTGAGGTCTCTGTCCTGGAGAGACTAGCTAATCACAGTCTCTGTGGGAAACAGCAGGGTAGCAGTCTGTCTTCTAATACTCTATCTGCATACTCACACACAAACACAGACATATACACTCTTGCACAGTCATGCAAGTGCACAGCAAACACGAGGCAGACACCCCTCCACAGGCGCATGCATAAACATGTCATGAAGTACCGGATGTAATGCCGGAGCATGCGTGATATTGACCTCCCCGCTGCATCACTTTCATTTTCTTGCTGCTGTGTTTGCCCAGATCCAAAAGACACACTCCTAGTTAGTCAGGGTTTGTGGGTTCTTTGCCTTTGCTGTGGTGTAACACAGTCATACGCATGTGTTAATATTGCACTTGCAGTAGTTGAAGAAAAATATGAGGTAATCTGGTGGGGTATCATGGTAATGTAGCTTGGTATTGAAGGAGCTGTCGTATTGTCATGAAAGTGAGCATTTCACGTCTGAAAAGATCTGAAGGTTTAATAAGCAGCATTTCACAAGACTTACGCGTGAGAATCAAAGTTAAGCGTACAATATGTTGTTTCTGGCGCTATGGGGAGACAAAAGATGAAGTAGCGTTGGATCATGGGAGCTTTTTTGTCTTCAGTGCCCTTGCCGTCATTGCAGTCAGATGCTCCAAAACAAGCGGACCCAGTAATTAAAACAGTTAGAAACACTGAATCTTGTTCGGCTGACAAATGTTGTCCTGGAGTTGCAACCACCTAACCCTAAACCTAACTAAGCCTTTACATAACAGTTATCCTACTGATACAGGCGTCTGATCAGAAAACGCTAGAAAATTTTTCCAAATTATGTATTTTGTCGACTATTTTAGAGAAATTAAAAGTGAAAGATACCATAAAAAAAACCGGACATCCCACTAAATTACTGCATTTAAAATAACCTCTAAATAAAGTCAGAGCACTGCCTACTGAGAAATTTGTGTCTTTGTATAGTTTTACTGCAACAACTCACATTCATGCTAGACCCAGACCTTATTTATGCTTAAAAGAAATCTGTCCTATAATTTTCTTCGCTTAGTGGTCAACAAAGCTTGTGTCCTATGAAAACATTTATGTGAAGTCAGTTGGTTGTAAGGATACACTCCACTTGTCTGTTGTATCAGTGTGTGTAAACGAAATCACAGGGGTGTAAAGGGACAACACACACACTCACAATGTGATCCAATCAGCAGTAAAACACTCCCAACCATGAATTTGTTGGTGAGACCACACTCGAAGAAAATATAGTCTTTATAAAAACAGGAGACTGGCAGATAAGACTGTTCAATAATAACACACACACACAGACACATACACTTGAGAGTTTTTTTGGCTCCCTCTCATAAGTCTCTTCACCGTCGTCACTCATCGAAATGTAATATTGCACGATGCACGAAGAGAGGGTTTTATTTAGATCACTGGGGCCAAGGACGTTCATACAATTTTTAAGGGAATGAAATTGAGTTTGCAAAACATGAAAGATTCATTTTGAAGAATTTATATTAGCCTTGGATATACAGAATGAGTCATTCTTTAGGCTTATGATTCATCAAACAGACACAACTTTAACCTGGACCAGCAGTTCTCATATCTCACCCCTGACTTATGGGAAATTGACGGAAGTTCATTACTCTTACCTCATGACAAATCTCTGGCCAGAGAGGCACACTTAGTTATTGAATACTTTACCTTCTCCTTGTGATCAATACTTAATTACACCAGCTTTTCCTTGTTTGGTGGATTATTGGCTAGAAAAAAGGGCTCGTTTGAGAGGTGAGAGCAACCCAGCAGGCTTATAAAGACAGAAACTGTGTGAGTGATCAGTAACCATGCATCATTACTCCACAGTCGATGGTAACAAAGTGTTTTGGATCATGCTTAACGACATTATAGGCAGAGAATAGGGAGGAACAGCAGATGCTTAGTTTGTTAGCCAGGCCACTACTGATGTAACTGTGTTAGCTAGGCCACCATAGTGCTATAATGTGCCTGGCAAACAAGGGGACAAGACAATTAATAATCCTGGTTCAAAGCATATGCTTCTGATTACAGCCTGAAAGCTGCTTTTAGGAACTTGTAATTGATACAAAGAATTGATGCTTTGCCTTATTGGCCTAAGGGTGAAAAAACACAGAAGAACAATGTCCCATTAGAGTTTACTTTAAGTATACTGAGTCATCAATCTATAATGTGTGTCTTCTGGATGTATGCACAATTCATTCTAGTTACATATAGGCACAATAAAATGCCTGAATCAAATACATTGTGCCATGTCTGCTGATGGCCAGTCTCTCTGATATTTAGCCATGCTAGCATCGCAATGTTGGTCTTTTGTAGGTCCACTACTTCGGCCTAGACTCACACATCAGTTATTGGATGGGCATGAATGTTGTACAAATATACAGGGTCTCTAGAAGATAAGGCCCTCTGATTTGAAGTTGACAGTTTTGTTTTTTAGTGACATGTCTTGACAACTGTTGGGTGGATGGCCATACCAAATATTCAGTAAATACTCACAAGCATGACGTTGCTCATAGAATCCATTTTCAGTATTTTGCCCCTGGAACAAGTGATTTGCAGTATTCTCCAGTTTGTTTCACTACAGAGGAGAATTGGGGGAAAGTTTTAGGTAAGGTGTGTCCTTGAAGCAAGTGGCTTACATATGTTTGTTTGTTCAAGCAGCTGCTTTGCCTTTAGAAACCCCCAGACGACCGGTAGGTGCTGAGATCTCCGATGACTCCTTATGAACTTGGTGATCCCCTGACTTTTCCCCAAGCACCACCATGAGGTTAACATTTGTGGTTTTAAGTAAAATAGCTCAAGTTTTCAATGGATTGGCCATGAAAATATTCATGAAAGATATTCATGCCCCTTCAAGATAACTAACTTTGGTAATTTGGTGATGGATAGAAAATTGCCCAAAAGGTTATGCTTTTAACTTCTCAATCATAAGAAATTGGGGCTTTTCCTTGTATTGTATTATAGTAGGAAATTGTGATTGTCAGTTTTCTAATGTTTTATAGGACAAA
>NW_023340246.1:4884227-4885421 GCF_004916995.1 Morone saxatilis
AGCAAATGTTAGCATGCTAAAATGGTAAGCTAAGATCATGATAAACCATTATACCTGCTAAATATCAACTTGTCAACATGTCATTATAAGCACATTAGCATTAGGCTTATGTATAGCCTCACAGAGCTGTGGCTGCAGACTCACATGCCTGTCTCAGTAAATTAAGAGGGCTTTATGACATGGATGCATAAGAATAATGCACTCTGAGGCTTCTATTAACTCCACGGTTAGTATTCAACCTTGAGAATCTGTCACATGCAGATTTTAAATACTGACCTATAATCTACCTGATATGGATAAGCCTCCCAACTAACTGTAAATAACATCCCCGGTAAATTTGAACAAATCACCACTTAAAGACAAGCCATAGTGGAGATTATCCCTCCCATCAACCTGTCCTTTCTTCCTCTCTTTTCTCAAGGGCAGAGACAGGTGTTAATAAGACTCATTTAGCACAATGCAGGAAACAAAGGCTCACCAGAATGCAAAGATAATGAGATAATGAGATAATAAGATTGCTTTGAAGTAGATAAACATCCAGTAAATATTCCTGGGTTGTCATGGGTGGTTTTTTTATAGGGTGTGTTTAATCAGTGCTTATCAACATTCACAATGCAAATGGTTCGTCCTTTGGAATTTAAACAAGGGTAAAAGATTCGACTGATGGTTCAAAACACTCTACTGTACATCCTGAATCCGGAAATGAAAACAGAAAATCATATAAGTAATTCAATAGCTGGCCATACTAGGAGGCTAATTTCTCAGATGGCTTGTGTTCTTCTGAATATCTGCATGTGCTATTTACCCAGACCAACTATTTTATATGTTCATCAAAGGGAATAAATAAAGATCCTTTTGGTCTCGGCAAATGGATTGGCTGGTGTCAGGAACCGTGCTTGTTATTAGCTGAGGGCTAAACATCTACATCCGTATCATCAATTATAGATTAAAGACTCTGGTTTGTTTGCTTGCTTTCCCTCATATGCATTCTTACATATAGCGATGTGATTGACTTATATACAAAAAAGGTGCATATTAAAAAAAATGTGTTTATGCATGCGTTAATCTGTGTGGCCTTGCGGCATGTTGGCAGGTGTTGATATTTGTATCAGTGTTTGGAAACCAGAGCAATTAAAGGATAGCTGTGCAGACTGGATGAGTTTTACTTCTATCAGTGGCGGCGCCAGGGAGGAG
>NW_023340246.1:4885521-4892494 GCF_004916995.1 Morone saxatilis
GAGCATCCCCATAGCACCTGCAACAGAAAATCTCTGGAGCCGCCACTGCCTTCTATGCTGCTCTGCATGTCGACTACTGAAATTTCAATTCATTGCTTAACACAAGCAAAACTAATACTGGACGGACCGCACTACCCACACCTCACCAGGCATTCCTTGAGAAACATATCAAGCAGGCAGCTCCTGTCGAGTCAATAGATTTTTAGCAACCACGGCTATGCTTGTCAGCTTTAGCTGATTGCCTGACATATTTCCTCAGTGTCTCTTGGCTCATCTACAGTTGTCAGTTCTCCAGACGTGGCTGTTGAAGCCATGCCCCTGGTCGTTCAGTTAATTCCCTGTACAGCCTGTCGTTTTTTTTTTCTTACCTGGACTCAGGCCAGTTCTGTCAGTCCTGATGTCTCCATTGCCCAGAGTGGCTCTGTCTATCTGGCTCTGGCCTTGGCACATTAGATTTTGTCTCCCTGTCTTCTTCCCTGTAGGGCCCCTGACCTCTGTTTATTTCTTTCTCACCCCCACTCTCCCTGTGTATTCAATCTTTTCCTCTTTCATTCCACTCTGCTTTGCCCCTCAACCCCTCTTGCACAACCTTCCCTCCTTTCCCTCCCTGAATTCTGCAGCATTCCCAGTGGTAGCGCAGCCAAACAGACAGCAGTGCCATATCAGACACTGTCAGACATATGGAGGAATGCTGAGTGCCAAAGCTGGGTGACTTCACCTCAGCAGCAAAGCGCAACGATGCATTACTGATACAGACGTTATTGGGCTGAGGTAAATTTGTCGCAAGTGACAGAAAGCACTCGCTACGGCAGCTCGGACAGAAGAGGTTGTTTTGTATAAACATCAGACTCAGTCAAATTCAGCCTCAGCCGCTCTGTATTCTCTCTCAGAATAGCTGGTCTGATGCAAATCGATAAAGTAATTTTCCCCCAGACTTGTTGTAATTAACAATCTGCCATGTGCACTCAGGGGAACTGCAGCATTTGAATAGAAGCGACTTCCAGCTGCTACTGTGACGCCTGTGATTTAAGAAGTTTAAGACAGGAAGGCGAGAGGAGCGCTGTATGAGTAAGCATTTAACACGACCCACACACACTTTAGCAATGCTTGTTATATAGTCTGTATCCTTAAAACTGATTCCCGCTGACATAAAAGGCTAACGTCTGTATTTAACTGGAGTGTGGGTTGGAATTTTTTGGTACAAAGACATTAGCAAGAAATAAATTACCTTATTAATTAATCAAAAATAATTAACTCTAACTTATCATTTAGTTTCTAAACAGTTCAGGCTTCAATGTAGTTGGAGGACTTAAAGGACAGCACACAGTCACTGAGCTAACGTGAGCTACTGATGGTCAGTACTTATAAACCTGTATGGTGGCTGCTTATTACCCCACAATGTCCTATGTTATTTTCTTCATATGTGTTAAATGCAGAAGATGTGATGTGTGTGGAGGCTTTTGAATTGTTTAAAGACATCTTTGACAGAGCTCAGCTGAGTTTTTGAGCAATTTAAGGAATAATGTAACATATTCTCTCCACTGTTGCAATATAGAATTTTGATTGAACACAGAATTTTATAGTCTTTTTGTATGACACATGAACAGACTATTCCCTTATGTAATGTATACTGCTTACTCACTTGATACGGAGCTTTCAGCCTCATCATCATCACCTCATCATCATTTTCATTATTCTGAACACTGAGGACTTCTTGTCCGTATTGGCTTTAAAGTTGAGCTTTAAAGTTCATTTTTGACCTTGGAAGCATGAGTTGGCAAATCCCCACTCAAGGTCCGGACTCATTACGGTGAAGACTGTGTGGTATGGTCGAACGCTCCAGAACAAGGGATATGTGGACCTTGAGTGGAGCTGTCGACAACTGCTGTTTTCAAGGTCAAGAATGAACTGTCAAGCTAGATTATAATATGAATAAAGCAAAAATATTCCTATTAATATTGTGAAATCAATCACATAAACCTGATATCACCATTTAATCAGTCACTGAAATAACTGCATGTCAAATGAAATTCTACTCTACTTAATATTAGCAACACAGATGATATATTCGTTTTGGAATCTCCTCATAAGTATTGGTTTGTCTTTTATTTCTGCATGACAATAATAATTGAAGCAGTTTTAGAACCCCATTGTCTAAATGCTGCTTCAGTGGCTTTTCCACTACGCCATCAATACTATTCCAGGGAGATCATAAACATAAAAAGCAGCACAATCAAAGGCAGACTGAGATGTACAAGTTTTGGAATTAATGAAGGGAACGTTTATTGACATGTAATCAGCGTAATTATCCCGAAGAAGGCAAAGTGAATTCTAATGAGTGTCTGCATAACTTTTCCAGATGATCACTTTCATTTCCTCACAAATTTCTCTTTACAGGCTTATTATTCCAGAAAGACAGCTCTCCATTGATGAGGAATAAGTAGCCGTTTTTTAGCCATGTGCCAAATATGTACAGCCCACTTAACGTGCATTAAATAAGCTTTTCGCTTGGAATACACTGATGAGGTGAATCCAGGTAAAACCCATTATCCCTCACTGATTTGCCTTATTAAATCCATGCCAATCACTGAGGAGGAGACGGAAATGAACAGAAGCAAAGGGATTTTGAAGCTTAGAGGCAAAAAGGGGCTATGACTCAATAATGGGAAGATATTCTCAATACTTTGTACACAATTTTAAACATTTAAAAAAGCTATGTGTATAATTACAAAAAAACTGGCTAAAATAATGAGAGATATCACTTATTACACACTTATATATATATGTATATATATATAAATAAATTGATGAAAATGAAAATTTATATAAGCAAGATTTAAAACATTAGCCTTATATGGCAGCAAACAACAATTTTCTATGTAAAGATATAGAAGAGTAAAGGTGTCCTGAGCAGAGAATGACGCTCCCTTTGCCTGTGTTGCAATCCCAGTCCATCTGTGCCTTGTTTACAAAGCCTGTCTGCTCTGTGTGCAGCTTTAACACTGTTGTTTTTCTCATCTACATTATTGAATTACACATTAATTCTTACAAAACCAGAGTTGGTGAACAGTAAAAAAGCAAACAAAGAGTGTTATATTTTGTATTTTACACTTTAAATGAAGTTAAGATTACAATTATATGCAAGGTAAAATTACTGCGACGAGTGATAGCAATATCATGCCTGTTTCTGGTAAATGTCAATCTCTGTAGGGATACTTTACATAATGTTGTCACTTAGAATAACAATCTGAGCCCGTCAGAGGTGAAAGCAAGCACTTTTAGTGGATGTACTTTGAGGTAGGCAATTAGCAAATGCCTAAAGAGGGTACAATCATATAAAACTCCAGCAGATGGCGCTGTTTTGCCCACCATATTTATCAAAGCTGAATTAAAATAAATAAAATAAAAAAGATAAACTGGTACACAGCCATCTTCAACCCAACGCCCAACAAACATTTGGTTGATGTATAACCCAAGTGATAGTACAAGTGTAACCATTGCAAGCAAAGCACAAATGTGATACAGACCAAACATTTAGGGATTTTACCATTACTAATTTTAATCTCCAGGCTAACGCCAAGTCTTTTTGCATTAGAAGAACAAGGACAGACTAGCAGAACACATACCTTACTCCTAGACACTATATGGACTTTCATAACGGTAACCCATTGACATTACAAGCCTTTAGCATTGACCACATCCCACCTGCCATACACAAAGGTGACAGGCAAAGGAAACTATACAAATTACAGGCCACTAAACACCCAGACCTAAAGGAGGACCTAGATTTTACAGCTTTTCTCTAAACATGTGTGTTTGTTGTTAGCATCAACTTGTTCTTGTTTCATAGCTATTGCCATTGTGTTTTATCATGTTGTCCTGTAATTCATTTTTGATGAATACTGTGGGCAAAACAGCTCCGTTTTGCTGGAGTTTAATGTCAAAGGCCACAACTCCAAGTCCAAGTGGACGATTTCTATTGGTTGAATACCACTACAAAATGGCCGTTAGTTCTGTGAGATCTGTTTGACTCTGAAAAAAGCTTGATGTTAAAACAAGTAGGAATTAGTTTTTTTTAGGGCTAACTTGACCATTCCATGATGATAAAGGCATTTAAATTGTTTAAGAGAGATTACCTTACAGTTTGAAGTAACCTTATCCAAAGAACACATCCAGCAAACTCAGGATTGAGTCCAGGAAGTGCTCCTACCCAAACCTTTTTCAGCACTGGTGATTGTTGGAAAGACTGTGGGAAGACCAACAAAGACAGTTTTGGTGAGTTTAGTTTTGTTTCTGTCCACTTTGAAGTGGGTTTTATGGTTATTTGTTTGGTAAAATTACTTGTTTTGACAATAGAGTCTGGTAGGCCATAGCTCCTGTTGTTTTGGACTGACATTCTGTGCTCTAGTGCTACAACCAGTAGCAAGTACATTTCGTATATAAAACCTTTAAATGGAGGGGGGAAATGTTGTCTATAGCAGTGAATAAAGTGCTTCATCTTCACTAATGATGAACATTCTGATTTATTTCATTCATGGTGAGTGAAGTGGTTGTTGAATAAAAATGGCTGCGTCTTCTGTAGCAACACTGTATGTGTTAGAGAGAGGCAGATTCAGACAGACAGCCTGCTATATTGCACTACCTTAATACCTTTTTTAATGTTCTTCCTACAGTTTGGTCCTGCAACTAAGGCTATATGCTCATTGATTTTTCTCAGTTTAGATTATGTGTGTGCTGCATTACTGTAGAGTTAATTTGGGGTGGCCAATCAGTTTTTAGCGGTGGCATTGGACACCCTGGCAACCCGTCGGTCTGTGCCTCTGTTTGTACATTCAGCACAGCTCCTCTAAATAACCGCATGTGTGCTCAGTTGAGCGTTTATTGGAGATTTTGAGATGATGTGTGAAATAGAGGTTTTCACTGCCACCATAAAAGTGGAGAGTCCAGGTGATCAGTCAAATTTATGTTGGTGTTGACTTGCATATTTCTTTCCCTCTGTGAAATGAACTGACTACGACAACACTGAGGGAAGTGACACTATTAAAATTGCAGTATACTAAGAATATGAGGTTTAATTTGTCTATAGGTAATAATGGGTTGAATGCAGACGTGTGTCACTAATAAGTCTATGAAATTATTTGTGAAGCCACAACTGCAGCAATAACTAACAGGAGCTGCAAAGATCTGCTTTCATTTGGTCCCATTGGGAGTTATATGGCTATGAAATCTGAACTATTGACTCCAGAGAGAGGCTGATAAGAAATGTGACTATATTGCCTCTGTTGGTATTTGTGTTTGTTGGGGTTTAATTTTGCCAGTGACATGAGGGATGATGTGATAAAGACAGCCTGGAAATAACAACCTGTTCACCTGGCAGCATGGCAGAAAAGAAAGAAGTTGTACCCTCTTTCAATCTTGATCTCACCTCACTGTACATACACTGAAGGGCATTACCTTCCTCTCCCTCTCCTGCTGTCTCTCTTTGTGCTTTTGTATGTCAGATTGACTGTTGATTGGCAGTTTGATGGCGTGAAATACAACAGTGCAAAGGAATGAGATCTGACCGCGCGCATATCTTCGATGCTTCACTGTCCACGATTTTGCCAGGGGAAGCAACAAACAACAAACAGTTTCACCAAGACCAGGCAACCCGGCCAACATATAAACAAGATAAACAATGTCTCCAGGGGTAAGCGAGAGGAGCAGAGGAGGCTGGGAAGTGCTGTGTTTGTTCTCTGATCGATGCCATACATAGTGCATGAGTTACCTAAGAACTATGGGTAGAAGTAGTTCACTTATATATGAGAAAGTTCAGACAAAGGCAGAGCTGCGCTATTGAGATGAGGTTGAATAAAGGTAAAATGTAAGAAGCAGTGTGTGTGTGTGTGTGTGTGTGTGTGTGTGTGCGCGAGGCATAGAGAGAGGCAGAGAGAGTTTCTCCTCTCAGATAATAAAATGTGATGTTAGCTCTGATCGATCCAAGAGTTCAGCCAAGCAAAGGCCAGGGACAGTCCTGCTTTAAGTAGGAAAATAAAGAGTGAAAACCAAAACATTTTGATTAAACCGTCATATCCTTCCACAGAAGTTTGATTCTCTCCAATCAGCACCTATAAACCTTGGCTATTGCAGAGCTTTCAGAGAAAATTAAAAGTCAAAATTGCCTTCATAAATATTAATCTGTAAAAGGCAGAGGTTGTGCCCTTCACAATTATTCATGCTCTCTTGAGCGCATTTGTCAAGAGTAAACAGTATCCTCCTGTTTACCTAATGCAGAACATTCGGTAGGTGAGTGGGCATAATTGATGCCTTCATATTCCATTCTTAAGAATGTAATTAAACACAGTCTGCTATGGAACACATTCATCTCTCTCGTTCCTTCCTCTTCCTCACACACACATTAACACAACGTGCAAAGTACCCTTACTCACAGTTGCACTCTTATCCATTTCTCAGCAGCAGTGCCTCGGTTCACTTGGAACTAAAGCTGGAATGCGAGTTAATTTCACAGCATTTTGGCGTTTTATTAACACTTTGAGGTCTGCCAATATACTCTAGATGGACTCTGCCTTAGTGACTTTGTTTTTTGGGGGGAGGGGTTAATATATTATTAGCTGCTTGCTTAAGTGTGACGGAATCATTAGTGAGCAGAAAATAAGTCAATAATATCTTTATCTATGCCTTAATGTGCTGTTATTGTACATGAAGTATGAATTACAACTGTATGCCCAAGTTATCTTTTGTTTTTACACTCATATATTTCACACTAGGGGTGTGCAATATAAAATCTACAGTCCAGGTATACATTGTGATATTCACACACTCTGTGGTTTTGTTAATCTTCTGTATTTTCTATTGAGAAACTATTTTATAGATAAATAACCAGGAAGTCGAAGAATAATTTTTGTCTGATTCAGTGAATAAAGGACCACTGGGGAGGTTATCTTGGCATCTAGTGGTAAGATTGCAGATTGCA
>NW_023340246.1:4892519-4903723 GCF_004916995.1 Morone saxatilis
TGTTTGAGAGTGCATGGACAAACTGTGTATTTCTCACTTCAGTTTGGAGCACTTGCACCTCATCAAATCGCTGAAACAATCTCAGATGTGGCCGGTGATTAAGAGGTTGGAAACCAGAGAACCAGGCTGCCTTCCCCTTACTTTCACACTGCTGCCAATGAAATGTGCACATATTTATTGTGTCTCAGAGCATTATGAATATTAAGTGCTGATGACACTGTGTGTAATGTGATGATTTTATAAAGTATATCTCAGAGCGTGCGGGCCATAGATGACTCAATTAGATTTGTGCATTATATTTATGTCTGTGTCTCTTTGTTTGGTTATCCATCTGCCTGTTTTACTGTTTCTCAGAAATACATTTAAGACCCACACACACCGAGCCAACACACACACACACACAACACCACACACAACAACACACACACACACACACACACACACACTCCTCACTCCTTTCCTCTTCCTGTCCATCCGACTTTAGGAATCAGGGGCTAAGCTTTGCACCAGTGGCTAGACTCTGGGGAGCTGCTCGTCCACCTGTAGACAGCCACATCAGATCTTATTCCCTGCACAGGAACACAATCATACAGGGAGAGGGAGAGCAAGCTCCATCTGTGGAATACTGATGCAGGAGCAGGGCATTTACAAGACAAGCTCAGAGAGACTCAAGTAACATGGAGGCCATGGGATGAATTGTTAAAGATACAGTCTGCAGGACTTAGCAATGTTCTTGGAGGAATCAGAAGAAAAGCAAGAATGCTGGAGGGTGGTATGAGTTTGTGGGGGGCTGCATAAGAAGAGGTTAAAAGGGAAATGAATTGAGAATGGCCTTTAGGTTGTTGTTTTCCAAAAGTTCTATTTTACCAAAAGAAAAAATCGGTTGTAACTTGAAGAAAAGTTTGGAGTTGAGAGCTTTCAAGATCAAAGAAAATCCTGTCACACTAATGTATTTCCTGACCTGAATGTATATCCTGTGAAATATTTTAACATGTACGATGATAGACTGGCGCTAAATTTCGTAACGTCATTCACGGTACCCAGAGGATAAATCACTAGTAGTGATCCCATGATTTTCTATCTAGTGCCACCAGCAGATCAGATTTTTCAGTCATCCAGTGAAATAGTTCAACATCCACTATGAACTGGTACAGCATTTTATAGACATTCATGGTCCCAGAGGATAATATTGTTTGTTTGTTTATGTAGGTTATATATAGGCGTCAATATTTGAGACTATTTCATAACCAGTAAAAAACTTCTTGTAGTAATTTATTTTAAAAATGTTCCTTTTTATTATTGCTGTATGTTTTTATGTTGATGGAATAATAATGGACAATTTCCTTTCCTGCAATAGAGTTTAATATTAAATGCGAACTTTGACTTTTCCTTCAACTGGTTCTATACAATCACTCTCAAATCCTCAAATGGAGGTAGCATTAGCCTGAAGGATAGTAGGGAAAGACTTGTGGCCGGAAAGAAGCCAGTTTTAGATCCAGACCATCTGGTAGCCTGAGAAGAGAAACTGAATGTGAAGCACTCTCTCCTCTCTCTACAGCTGACATTAATAAGCCCCATTTGCTCCAAAGAAACTGTTCAGAGGCCAAAAGTAGAGGCCTGGTTGTACTGAGGAGTTCCAAAAATGTATCAAGTATAACTGCGCAAGTGAGAATCAGGTTACTGCTGAAAAAAGGCAAGTCATGCTGCAAAACCTTCCTGAGTAAATAAACATTTGAAACTACTGTAGTTAATTTTTGCTTGTACTACACCACTAGGATTTCTCCCAGAGTCTGTTTATGTATCCTGTTTCAGGTTATTGGAATAGTTCATGCAGACTATAGAGCAGTCAAAACACTGCAAGCCATTTTAGGTGAATTACAGTATTATTCTCATCTAATAGCTGGCTTAAAACGCTAATCATGCATGCTAATTCCTGGCTTAGCGTGCCTATGGATTAGACGCCCATGTAATGTACAGTTAATCCCATATACACTGCACTGAAAATCCGCCTAAAAGCGTTTCTCATCATCAAAAATTTTCCCTCTAATTATGTCTCCTGAGAGAAGCTCAACTCCCACTTGAGATGAGTTCGTACAGTATTCTCAGGTTCACATGCATGCGGAATACAGAATACATGCCCTTGATCAGGCACTGAGCTATTGCCTTTTTATACAGATATATAGATTGAAATTGATGGATGCTCTATTGCAGATTATACAGCTGGTAATAGAGCTTAATCCTGCCACAAGGCAGATATTTCTATCTTCCTTTTTCCTCTTATATCTTTAATAATCAGTTCTGCTTCCTGTCCCCATACAGTCACATTCAATAACCAGTCCATCGCTTTAAAGTTCAGTAGATTTTCATGTGCAATTTCCAAAACTGTGCCTTCATTGAACTCATAAACAATAGCTGGAATGAAATTTTATGTGACTCCTCTTGTGGTGACTGTGTGTTCTTCTGTGCTCTGCTGAAATTTTAATAACCTATTAATTATCGGAAAAGTGGGAGAAATAGCGGGGAATGAGAGGGATTGAGGCCGCACAGATCTGAAAGAATAGAAAGAGAAGTGAAAAACAAGGCTGGAATTGGCTTCATACTCTCCAACCCTGCAGATTTTCCTCAGAGACTCCTGATTGTTCTGCCCCTTTCAAAGCATCCGCCTGTGGTCTCATTTCTGAGTTTCTCTCATATTTTGATCAAATCTAGAAATAAACCCACTATATTACTGCCTCTGTTATTAGCAGGCTGTATTATGACCTAGCAGGCTTTATTAAGTGACAGTTCTCATTTTGAAATACTTTTGCCAGCTTTGAAAAACAGAGAGCTATGAAGTTGCACTTAAGTCATTTAAGTTCAAGTTAGTGTCATTCATTCATCAGTATACCATGAAAACAAGAGAAGAGTGTCACTATAGGATGAGTCTTCAAAACTTTGGATTACATTCACTGCCAACATTTGCTTGTGGCGTGGCTCTAAGGATCGCAGTTTTGGTCTGAATGTTGACTGTTTAGCAGATGTTAGCATGCTAAATTCCGATGGTGAACATGGTAAATATACCTGCTAAAAGTTAGCATGTTAGCATTGTTACCATGTTGGCATGTTTTTGGGTTGAGCCGAGCACTCGGCTGAAATGAGTATCTGTTGCAGATAACATACTTTTTACATGTATGAGTATTAAACGAGTAAAATGTGCCAACATCTGTACTACAATAGCGGTATATCAACTTTTATAGAGAAAGAAAACTTGTTCTGTTAATCATTCTCTTGATCAAAAACAGCTCTAAAGCTAAATTATGTAAGACATTTTTTATAAATATAGCAACTTCTGATCAAACCAATATCAATTTACAGCTATAACTATGACTTTGACCCTCCCATTTTGTGTTTAAGCACCACCCACTTCTGATTTAAACCCTGCCCATTCAGAGTACAGGTACAAATACAGAAAATTTTGTTGGTTGAACAGATGCAGATACAGATAATGGTGTACTCGCTCATCCCTAATATTCAGACCGAAGCCTGGCTCTAGCGCTTCATAAGAGCTGCTAGCATGGTTATTTTAGTTTACTGCTTATATGTGCAAGGCAAAATAGGGAAAAATGTGAAAGAAAAAGTAAAAGAAAACCTTGTGAGTTACCATGTTAACTTTTTGTTTTGTAAGTTTTAAATACATTAGCTCTAAGGGAAATATTCTAGCATTTACTGCACCATTTCTATCTGACTGCTGTAGGTAGTTATTTTGCAGAGTGGGGGAGTGAAGACCCCGAAAGTTTTACATATAAAACAGAAGTTGAGTTCATTAAAGTTAACAGTAACCAGCGGTGCATGGGGTGTATTCGTATTAAAATACTTGTTACCAGATCTCACAGGATATTTCCCCAACAGAGCTAGCACTATTCATTTAATACACAGTGTGCACATCTGGTAACCATGCAACTGTTAAAAAGAAGTGAAAATATGACAAATCTTCTTTAGGTGCAGCAATTGTTTGTATTTGTGGCACTGATGCAACTTGAAGATGAAACGTTTTCAGCTTGGAGAAAGCAGGGAAGGACCTAAAAATGTCCAAAACGTGACAATTATAATCACATGGCAAGTTTTGGTGATGCGCCAAACTTAAGTGCAAATCTAGGAAATTTTTATGCAAAGTTGTGGTTAAGGAAGGGAATTATATACAATTTTAAGATGATTGAGGGGATTTTTATAGACATTTTTGGTGGCAGTGCATTATGCAGAATTGTCATAAAAGGGAAGTTTCGGTGACATTGCGTTTTTTTCATGCAAATCTGCAGTGAGTTAGTTTTGTCTTGCAAATTTAAGGTGGTAAGGAGAGTGGTTATGTAAATCTGCTCCAAAATGGGTTTCTTTGGATAGAAATGATTGATTTTGCTTTAAATTAGTGAAAAATAAATTTTGCCAAGCAGATGCACATGGATGGTACGAAAATGATCAGTCAGCATACATGTGCAAGATATATTCCTTTTGCTTTTATTAACTTTATAAGTCAGTGAAGGCTGAAGCCAAATATGCAAATATTATACATCTCATAGGTTGCTGCAGTATATATAGAACATACCTCATGTCTACCTTTGGGCTTTTTTTGGATCTAATGAATTTAAATGATCTCAAGATGAGTTGTACAGTATATCAGCTATTCCGATTTCACAGACATTATATTCCTGCAGTTGCTTTAAACCCGTGGATATCCTCAGTGTCCTGTTCCTACCTTGTATTCCCCAAAGTCAATGTTTGAGGGCTAGGAAAGAATGTATTGACTTCATCACTAATGCATATGCATTTTCTGACATTTCACAATGCACTCTCAGTGGCTTGGACTCCTATTCCCGCAGAGACACTACACCAGTGTGTTCTTTTTTTTCCCCTCACACACTTTTTTTTTATAACACACAAGTTTCTTATCTCATCTTCACTATGATCTATATTGATGATAAGCACGGTCAAATTCTCATGTTAGATCATTTGCATTATAAAACAATATTCCATTTGATATTTATTATATCCACTATAGCTTCAAAATAGCAAGCATATGAAAGGGGTCCTCATCAAAGATTCTCTCAGAGTCAAAGAGATGCTGCTCTTAATCTCCTGCTTTGCTTCTTGTCTGTGAAGCCACAAATGGGTGGAACAAAACACTCTGTCTTCTCCTCAGGATATTGCTGCTTGTAGAGCTAATCAGGTTGGAAATGATGGTTGTGTGTATAAGTGCGCAGGCAAACCCACACAGGGACATGCTCGTTTGAACGGCCCTTATCTCCTGTCCTCATTCAACCTCATCCATACAACACATTAACCTTTTTGTCTTTCTCTTAACTGGTACATATATATCCGCATTTAAAATGTGCTTAGTGTAACAAAAAAAGCATTCTTTGTGCACATCTTATCTTGAAGAGGCGCCTGCTTCATTTGCACACTGATAAGTGTAACATAATGTATGTACATCTCCGCGGGATTTCCCAGATGTTTGTTGTGTTTTTTTCTCAGGCTACTAAGCATCATAAGCCGGTCCCTGACCACATTGCCTCAGTTTGTGGAGATTATAAAGGCATCGCTGCCTATCATGAAGGTCATGTAACAGTGGGTCCACATCAAAGGGCACAACGCAAGCAAAATATTGCTCTCATTGTCCAGCAGCTCTTGCTCTGAATAATATAGCATGATCCTCTATGTTCAGGACCTTCCGTTTTAATTAACATGTTAAATCATTTAGGTTTCCATTAGGGATGCACCAATCGACTTTCTCTTTTCCAATATCGACAACCACACTCACGCTATTGGCTGATGCTAGTCCTTTTTTATCAGAACGTGAAAGATGTGAACCTCTGTTTCCGGCTGATTGTGTAAGCTAACATGAGGCTGTAACATGAGATCACTTCTTGTGGAGGTGATGTTTTTGAGGCTTGTGAAAGTTTTATTTATACTGTTTAGATGGCTTATGAAAGCGCGTCATTACAACACATAATGACAGAAACACTCACATTTAACTTGACTAACACATGTGGTGTTGTGTACAGCCCTTGTTCCGTTGAAGTCTGTTTTCCCATCAATTTGTGTTTTCCCTTACTTTATCCTGAGCCCGTTTCCTGAACCCTGACGCTCCTTTTCTGCAATGCTTAACCTCAACCCGAACTCTATAGTGCCTATAATCTACCTTAAGCCCTAAATCTCATTGTGACTGTGACACATACCTGTGCTGCACTCGTTATGTGTCCACATGAAAAAAAGCTTCCCATAGTGTATTACATGTGTCTACATCTGTGGTTAGCTCCATCTTTTTCCCACAGACCAAAACTAACCTGTTAAACAAGGTAGCTCCTCCTGTTAACTCCAATTGCTACAAGTTCATCATTAATAACATGTAGCCCATTGCCAATCTACATACCATATACATTAAACATTTAATTAAATGTATTCCATACCTGTAAATGTTTCTAAATCTACTTTAGACAAACAATATGGAGTAGCCATATCTTTGGTAATGTTTGCTAACTTGAAAAATCAGCAGCCCTGGTTGCACGTTTTAAAAATATACCCAACCTCACGTTGTGTCACTCATATTTCCACACCTACTCCAAAACTCTCGTCCGTCATTAAAGTTTTTGGAACAGGTTTGATTTTTTGTGTTTTTTTTTCACAGCAGTCAGATGAGAGGCAGCAGGGAGAGCGTCAGCACACAGACAGAGAGGGTGGACAGCTCAGCCTCCTGTAGTCGCAGTGCCAAATGCAAGATGCAGGCAGAGAGTGGCGACAACCTGCGGAGGAACCTCCAGTGGAGAAAAGCACGGAAGGGAAATGGAGAAATGAAGTGAGAGACAGAGCGGCAGCAGCGAGCAGACAGCTCCTTTATCAGCAGGTGAAACTCTCCTTGTCCTTGACACCTTGGACCCAATTACTTCTTACTTCTTACTACTTTCAAGTGAGAGGACCACAAAATTATCCTCATTGCATGACGACTCCGTCTCATATATCAGACTCGCTGTGCGAGGTTTCTGTGCATAATGAATTTAATCGGATGACGAAAAATAAGGACTTGATGTGCAAAGGCCTTAAGGCACTGCCATCACATTATAATACACTGCATGCAGACGGTGGCTGGGTATCCACGTTAACTTTACACTTTAGCTTACTGCTGTAAGGTAGTGTGCCAGTACTAGCGTTAATTAAACTACAGCGATTTGACACAGGGGTTGTAACATTCTGATAAATCTGAGAAATAGCCTCAAGTGACGTAACTTAAGTCAGCGTCAGTTATGAAATGAAAAAATTGGTTAGTGGACTTAGAAAGAGGGTTCGCTCTGACCTAGCTCTGTAGCTCGCACTTCATTTCTGCTTGAGGGTTAGGGTTAGACACTATTAGCGTAACACACCCGGACATCGTAATGAACTGTTGGCAGTTGAGTTGCATTGTGGGTGCCAGGTTTTAAAAAGCAAGAAGAATGTGTGGATTAAAACCAATGTATCTCTGGTTCTGCTGCATCGATTTTAAACTGTCCATTGTAAGTTGTTTTCTAAAGTCCAACCAGAGTGCAAATCAGTGGTGTACTCTTTTAAGTCTTTTCAAAAGTTTTGGAGGTTGTCAATTGAGCCCCAAAGCGTCAAAAAGGCTTTTGTCCCAACACCATGGGAATAAAGCCAACTTTTTGGTGGTCTCAGTGGTGGTCTTTTTGCCTCATTATCACTTACAGCCACCAGTCACTCTTCAAAAGAATCTTAAAACAGCCTTTGCCTGTGGTGATACCATTTTAAAGCTCAAGTTGTCACTTAGGAATAAACATCTCTCACAAGCCGACGCACATTTATAGTCCCCTCCTCTGAGTGTCTGTGAGAACGAGACTGACCAGGGACATTTCCCAGAGCGCCGTCTGATGTCACGTGTGTGTATGCTAAGTGAGAACAACTTGCCAAGATGAGGTGTGTCATTTCCCGGTCTCTGAGTCAGTGATATGTTCTTCTCTCCCACGTCTCTCCCTCCCTCTCACAGTCCCCTTACTTTCGAGACTTGCCCATAAGTAAACAGCAGGACAGATCTGTGATCAGAGACTTATGACAAGGTTGCCAGGAAGTATTTAGTGCCCACTTTGTTTCAGAAGTTGATATTCCTAGAGGTATAGCTGTAAGCAGTTGAAAATAAAAATGTTATTTATTATTATGATTTATAGAGAAGCAGATGCATGAGACAGATAAGAGGCTCACACTACTTTTCTTAGCTAATATGTGATTCTTACATTCATAATGAAACATCATTTCTCAAGATATTGCTAAAATGGACTGAGATATGTAAGGAGGAAAGCAATGAGGTAGCCATTAAAAATATAAAGTAAAGACAACGGGATCCTAATGTAACAGTAAAGCGTGATTTTTGGCATATAATGTTAAAGAGGTACTGTATAATGTATGACATGTTAACACACTGAAAAAGTCAATGCCATTGTGACTAACAGCAGTCGACAGGAGGTGTGAAATGAGAGGGACAGGATTTGGAAGGCAGTTTTAGGCTCATTGAAAAGGTGTTGCCTCCATGGAACAGGATTTCTCAGTGAACAGAGTTAGTAGCATGTCAAATAATTACATTATTTCCAAGGTGCTACTCACAAATGAATTACACTGTGGTCACACTTGCCTCCAGTTTTATGTCCCATTGTACAGTTAACTGCCAAAAAATCTGAAACACTCTCGCTCTAAAAATATCTGCATAGTTTCTGCATTGTATACGGTGTCTGCAGTATATAGACATCATGCATCTAGTGTATTGTATTTGACAGTGACTTCCAGTATTTTATAACACTCACCTCCAATTTTTTGGTGTTTGGGAATGGCGTCACACTCTCTGCATGTGTTGGTCCCTGAGCAGTTCTGTGCTTTGTTTGTACAGCCGGGAGGGGCACACGTGTATGTTGGTGCATGTTCCTCTGTGTGCAACTGAGGAGAGCAACTGAAACCGGCTATTTCTCATCTACCTCGGTGAATCAAGGATTTATTTTGACCAAACTAGAGTTGGTGATTGTTGGAACACAGACTAAAAAAGATTGTATATAATATGTCTGGTTGCGAGCGATGTAACAGCTGTTTCTGGTTAAACAAAGAGAATCTTACTCTCTAACTACATGGTCTTTCTCTGTAGGGATCCTTTCAATCATACACTTAGAATAGCAATCTGAGCCTGTCAGTGGCAAAAACAAGCACTTTTAGTGAGCGTGCTCTGATGGGTGCATTTGTCCCCCAAGAACAACGTTGCTGCCATTTTCACATCTCTGGTTTATTTTGACCAAACCATCAGACCAGACTGTGGACAGACTAACAATGACCGTTTTTGGTGAGTGTGTCTTATGATTATCTGCTAGGTTACTGGTTTTGTCTAGGAGTCTGGTGGGCCATAGGGTCAGTGTACAGATTTTTGTTTAGAAAAAAACTAAATCAGGAAATGAGCTATTTCTCGACTACCATTTATAAATATTAGGAACAAAACGGATCGTTTTTCTTATTTTATTTTTTTAAACACAAAAAACGGAAAATGGCTGATTTCCCGATTTTGGTCTTTTCATTTCAAAATGAAACGCTGCAAAGTACACTGACCCCAAGCCATTTGTTTTGGTCTGAGAGGCCGGTGCTCTAGTGTGACACCTAGTGGCAGTAAATCTCATATATATCCTCTCAAACAGCTTTTATTTGTTCAGTTTGTGGATGTTGGAGTTCAGATACATACCTCGCTTCATAATTATATTTTTCTTCATGTTCCTGGTAAAAGCTAACAAACTGACCCCTGAGAGACTACAGAACAGGTGTTTGGTGTGAAATAAACCCAGAGTTGCTTAAAGATACTCTATTCCTCACTCTTCATGTTGATGTCAGTAAATTATACCACACAGTTCAGGCTCATGTGGACCTGTAGCCGTTAACTGCCCCGAGCAAACACCGCATCCACAAACATCCAGCAGTGAAAACATGACATGTGTTTGCAGAGCACATATTTTCCTGTGTGGTTAAAATGAACTCCGACCTACGTTGCCACCCTCATATAGCCGGTGTTAGCCGAGCCGGAAGAGAGAGGCTTCCCTCGGGAGCTCGGAGGAGCACTTCTGCCTCCGACTCTTTCAATTTA
The DNA here is from genome assembly GCF_004916995.1 of Morone saxatilis. NCBI lineage: Eukaryota > Metazoa > Chordata > Actinopteri > Moronidae > Morone > Morone saxatilis. The sequence goes on from NW_023340246.1 coordinate 4,902,640, forward strand.
ATCGGCTGTGGGTGGAAATGTTTCCACCGGATCTTTCATTAGCTCCCCGCTATGAAAAGAAATCTCTGAGGTGCTACAGATCACGGTGTTCGCTCCAGATTCAGAGACAGTGTTTATGTTAAAAATAAGATGAGGGAAGATGGTAAAATGGCCCCGGGTGAATTATATTTTCATTTTAAAGACACCTCCTCTAAACGTTTGTGCAGCTACATGGCTCGTGATGGCAGTTGCTGTGATACCTTTGTATCCTATAACACATGCAACCCGTTCCCTCGGAGATAAATCACGCACCCTGCAGCACTGTGTGAACACAAATACATACCCGCTTGTAGATTCCACCCCCAAAAACCCCTCTGAACCTCAGTTTGGATCTGGATCTCAGCGCTGTGGCTTTGATACTGAACTGTTAGTCTCACATACACGGAGTCTGTGTCGGGTAGAAATACATCAGCTCCTGTGGATCAGCCATTTTACACAAACTGCACTTAAAGATCCCCTCCAGATGCTCTTAAGACATACATATAAACAGCTACAGAATAATATAAAAATGTCTGATAGCACCTACTCTTTCTACGTCATTAAAAAATAACAGAAAATGGATATAAATATGTAAATCCTCAACTTCAAGTCAACTTCCTCCTTGCCTGTACTTAGATATACTACGTGCTAAGCTAATGTGTTGAAAGACAACCACATTTTGAAGATGGTTCAAAGATAAACGATAATTACATATAGTCACATCCTAAGTTAGCTAATAATACTAAACACTAGTTAACTAGCTAATAATTGATGTAGACTAGCTAGTTTAATCACATTAATCATTACATCTGATAGCTAATGTTAGCAAATCTATATCAGCTGTTAATAACAATATCAATTAACAGTTAATGTAGATTAGCTAGCTAGTTAGTGTTTTGTTCACATTAACTTAAGATGTGACTATAAACATTTAACTCAGTCTACCTCAGATTGTTCATTATTTCTTGTAAACATGAAGTTGTTCCTGAGTTATTTCCTGCGTGTTGTCTGGACGGCGGTCCAACGTCCTCTCCTGCGTCCACTGTGAGACTGTTGGACTGACTGT
>NW_023340246.1:4903823-4988030 GCF_004916995.1 Morone saxatilis
ATATATATATATATAACCTTTAGAGTGCATCTGTCATTAATAGAAAATGTAAAATGGGGCATCTGCCAAGGAACCTCAGAGTGATGCAGGTTTAGTGGGAGTTAGAAATCAGTCCTAACTGGCCAAAGAATCTCAGAATGACACACATTTGGTCCTTTTAGGCCTCAGAGTGAAAAGTGATCCATCAGCTCTCTTAACCTCAAAATTACTCCTCTCTCTGCTGATATTTTAAAGCTCCAGAGGAACCTGTGAGCTGTTGCCATCGCATTCAGGCAGAGACATTATTGAAGGAGCGATGCTTCAAAATCAAAACCTGAGTATGTTTTGTGATTGACCTTGTGAAGAACAGTGTGCTGTCCCCGCTGAGAGCTTTGCACTTTCTGGCAAAACAATGCAGCTTTGCAACAGAGATGATTTGGGTCAACAAACAATTTGGGCACAGAATGAATTAATCTTTGATCGCTCATACAACTCCTTAGATAATAGTAATAATAAAAAACAGGCTGTATTCACTCAAATCACTCTTTTATTTATTGAACTATTTGCTGACTGTGGGGTTAAATGTTGAAGAGATATGTTCATATTGTATACACGTTTCCCCAAATGGGGTGACATTACATTAAATGATTTCCTCCAACTTGTTTAGGTCCCATGAGTTATGAGTGCAGTTGAAAGCGAAAGAGAAGATTCCTTGTCCTCCATGAAAAGGTGCTCCACAGCGCACAGAGGGTTTGCAACATAACTGCGGCGTCTGCGACATCCAAGGCTGGATTACCAACCGGGCAAAACGGGCAACTGCACTGCATGTCAACTGATTGTTCTAAATTAATGAAAGGTTCCTTGGCAATATGTCATTAAAGCACATGATAAGACATCATAAGAACCATATCCTGCTATTCATTTTTTACCTAATCTTGAGCCCATCTGTCAAAATGTTCCAATGCTTCAGTCTTTTTCTTACATGTTGCATATTGCTGAATTCATTTGTGTTTCATGAAATAACCACATGGCAGATAACATAGAAACACTGTACCAATTGCAGTGGAAGAGTGAGTGGAAGGGATGGGTAGGAGGTGGTTTGATCATTTGTGCCCCGAGGCACCCTTCTATAGCAGGTTATCCCAGCCATTGCAACATTGCATTATATATTCAAGATGAAAAGCAATATGCATTGTGAAATAAATAGCAGTAACTTACATAATTCTGCACAAAATCACATTTTTAGGCATGCAATTGGTTTAACTATTAAAATATAATTACATTTTGGTATTATGTTTGCATATATAACCTACATATCTTACCCAGGCTATTTGCCTATACATATAAAACCAACAAATAAAAAGTGGTGCTTTTTGCATTTCCAATTTTATCTATTGTCTAATACTACAAGCCATGGCTGTCAGAAAACTGCCATATGTTAGTATTGTTTCTACACTGAGGCTGAGAGTGTCCACAAGGAATCAAATCCAATACAAATCCCTGTTTGTATTATTAGTGATGTAATTCTTAGTGTATCCTTCTACATTACTATACAAGATTTTACAACAGCCGCTGAATGTGTTGCACCATGCAGCTGTAAAAGAGGTTGAATTAGTTGGAATAAATTATCAGTAGTAGTGGTGCGGTGCGGGCTGGCGCCAGTCATGGCCAATCACATCAGTTCGTCTCATTCCCTTTAAAAGCTCTGTGCGCCTCTCCACAGGGCACTGACAGTTGGGTTATGGATGAGGAGCCTGGCTGTGCCACAGCAAGGAGAAATGGATGTCCCTGTCCAGGAGGTGCAGAGTTGAAAGGTGCAATTTTGCAGCGTCATATCAGCTCTCAGGATCAGTTAATATAATAAAGCATAATCAATGCCACATCAAGCATGACATAAATGTCCGTGTTCCCTCACAGTTCTGAGAGCACTGGCCTTGATGTTGCGACACTTCGCTGTCTCTCATCATGGATAACACATCCAGACCCTCAAATCCTTTTACCCCATGGAAAATCAGCCTCGTTTGTTTACCTCGAGGGCTGAGTTATATCTAACAATCATTCGTCACAGGACAGAGTGCCCTGTCTCTCCCTTTCATCTCACTCCAGTTTGGCCTTGAAGTACGACCTGAATGTGATGCGCACGCACCCTCGCTCCGCTCCAATCCTCCATAGACAGAACGCACAACAAACAGGCTTTTATTTTAACTCATTCTACCTTAGAGACACAAAGCATAAACATTTGGCTGTTGTGCTTTTCATCGGTTTAGTATGCATGAGGTGATGGAGCTCGGGTAACCACGCTCCAAGAGCAGCGAACAAATCAGTAGAGGATGATTGTTCCCACTCACCTTTCGGCAGTGCAATTTTAGGGACATTAAATGAAGTGCCAATGCAGAATTCAGAGAAGATAATATGAAATTTTGAAAGCATTTGGCATCAGGTTTTTTTGCACCCAACCCCCCCCCCCCCCCCCTCCCTTTTTGTAAAGTGCAGCCAGTGGAGAGTTTGGCTAATGTGTGATGTCCCTAATGCGGACATAATAGGAGAGCAGCGCTAATGTTGCTACGCCAACAGTGGAAATGTCACAGTTGACACACTCAGGCTTAGTAGAACTGTAATTAGCCTAAACACAGGAGGACTACACAAGAGAGGAACAGACACAAAGCTTGAGAGAGAAGAAGTGTGTTGGGATGTGAAAAAAAAAGAAAAAAAAGAATGACAGGATGACAAATTTATGCCGAGACCATTTCCGGTTCCTCTAACGCTAATGCTGCCGGCTCTTTTGTCAATCAAAGACTCCGAACAAAAGATGACTCATCAATTTGCCACACCAAATTACCCCTGCTTTTTTGTAACCTCTCCCCTCCTCCTCATTCCACATTAACCTAAATTGCCTCTGCTTTGCAGTCCAACATGAACCAAATGACAAGCAGCACACGCAGTGCTTTGCCTCTTTTTCCGACTCATTTCACATTCAGCCATGGAAATTAAATCAGGACAGTGGTTTTTTGACACTATTGTAGCCTAGTAATGAACGCAGCAATTAGGTGGTGAAAATTAATTTAGAGGGGGGAAAAAAGGGCCCCCATTCAGATTTAAGACCCTTGAGCAGATTGTAGTTGTGATGGCATTTTAACTCGCTGGGTGTTATAAAGAGAGTCACCACTGGGAGGTGCTCTTTCACACACCTCATGCACACACACACAGTGGCAGTGGATTAATGCTGATTGATGTGCAGAGGCTTGGCCCTCTCTCAGCTGCTGGCGCTGGTAATTGCCTCCATCCTCCTCCCAAAACGAAGAAGCACAGTGAGAGAAAGAGAACATGTTTCCATACTCAGCCCTTCCAGCAGGGCAGTACACTTCCCTGGATCCCTCCAGAAACACTCACAAAATTATTCAGCAGACATCCACGCTGGAGTTTTGACGTTTACTCCCAAATCTGACAGCACCTGACAGGAACTGATGAGCGGAGTCAGGCTGGGCTAAATTCTCCACTTTTCTTGGCCTGGTTTTGGTGCAGGACCTGGTGGGCCAACTAGCCTCAGGTGTGGAGAAGATTTAAACAGATATTTGTTGGTTTCACAGAGGTAAAACCTGAATTTCCGGGCCAGTGTCAGGCTTTAATGTGTCTGAATAAAGCAGCTAATGAGAAAATATGTGTTTCCATGTGCCTCATTGATCATGTTGAGCCTGAGAGGGACAGGAATTAAGGTCTCAGACAAATAACTTTGTCCAACTGCGGCTGAGAGCCAATCCTTTCATACCTTTTCAATACAAAGTGAGGGGTAAAGGATGTGTAATACATAGATAGGTGGGGTTATAAGCAGGAGCGGCACATTAAAAGGTGCAGCTCCTGTGTAATAATAGAGTTTTTTTCCGTTGGAGATCTGTTACACACCTACTGGTCTTACTGCTCACCTAACAGGAGAGGGAGACTTGCTTTTCTGATCTGCTCTGCTCAGAACTACAATAAATCCCCTTCCTCCTTTGCAAACAGGGCCCCCTTTTAATAAAAACATCCGTCCATACCAAAAGCAGCGGTCAATAATTCTGATGTATTTGTACTTGATTATTTGTGCAATTTCATAGTTCTAAATCTTTTTTTTGCACTTTTTACTCCACTACATATATCCAACAGTTGTACTTCATTTTCAGAATGAAGGTCCAGCGTGTAACATTGAGGAGGCTCCATTGGCAGAAATGTAGCATGTTTCCATTAATGTATAATCACCTGAATATAGGAGTTTTTTTTATGACCTTAGAATGAGACATTTTTATCTACAGCGGATTGCCCTCTGGGGAGGCCACCATGTTGAACCGCCATGTTTCAAGGAAGGAACAAACCAAACACTGGCTGTAGATAGGTTTACGTTTTTCGCACATTTCGCAGCTACCGTAACTTCTCCCTCGCGTTTGGAAAGGGAGGATGAAGCCAGGGAGTTGTGATTTGCAACTACACCTCTAGATGCCACTAAATCCTAAAATATGCCATAGAATTCTAATAAAAACTGTCATAAAGGAAGTTACCATATATGGTTCCTTGCCCGCGAAAGGGTTAAGTATATTTATTTTACAATACTTTGTGATTTTACTTATACATGTCTTTTTAGAGTGTGGTATCGCTACTTGTACTTAAGAATTTGATCCAAGATTTTGGTATAAATCAGTCGATATGGAAATCCACAATTTGCATTCCTGAAAATGGATTTTAGCAAGAGAATTGATTATGATCTCTTCACAGTTGGAAAGCTTGTACAATGAAGCAGGATACGTGGTGTGTTGTGTGGTTGAGGAGGAGGAATGGGGTGGAAAACAATGAGTCTAAACTGTTTGATGAACAGTAAGAAGAGGAATGTGGGAGTGGAACAAAACTGCGAGCGACAGTGAGTCCTTTGTTTTGGAGGAGCTATCAAATGCTGATAAATGCAAACACTCGACTGAAACCTGTTCCTGGTGAGCAGTTAAGTAGTGAACACAATGCAAGATGTTTTAAATATACTTTGCAGACCAGCTGAAACCGTGCCTCCCGTCTTCGCACCTAAGTACACATGGCCAACCAATTTAAAGAGCCGGTGTAGACTTTCAGATTGTTGATTTTGGAAATGTACAAAGCTGGACACACCACCACCTCCAGCCCGACTGCTGGGAAAGCGGCTTTCTAACACAGTGTGACGTACTAAACAACACGTCGTTTGAATCATGTAGCGGCTTTAAATCAGGAGCGTGGCACCAACAGTCACCTGGCACTCTGTTTGATTTACAGATGACTGTTTTACTGCCCAGCACTCGTCATTATACAGGCATGGGAGCAGATACACATGCACCGTGCCTACTCACGCACTCACACACAAAGCAAAGCAGAAACCAACAAAGGAAGCGTGCAGAGAATATCAGGCATAGGAGGAAAAGCACAGAGGGAGGAGGAGGAAGGGGGAGATGGTGGTAACAACACACATCATATTTCACAGGTTTTGATAGGAGGGCACGAGGGCATGGAGGCATCGTGGAGGAGTGGACAGCTGAGTTCATGTCTTTTTTCCTTAGGCTGTTGAAAAGATAATAAACAAACACATACATGATCCCTCTGTTTGTCAGGATGATTGCATGTCTTAAAGTTCGATGTCCACGCTGTAAAGCTGTTCCCTGCCAAGTGACCTCTGCCCTCAGCAGGCAGGTTTAGCTAATTAGTGTGATTGCTGTGCAGCAGCAATCACACGCGTATTGTATGCATGCTACTTGTTATTCTTTGGTGTGTTTTTGTGCTCACCTGCAACTTGAAAGACATCCAATCCAACTTTATTTGTTAAGCACTTTAAAAACAACCAAAGTGCTGTACAGGAGAATAAATAAGACATCATGAATGTAAACAGTGATAGTGTTGAAAAGTGCATCATTATATGTAGTTTCCCATGTTCTCATGCAATTGTCATGTAATGTTTTTTGACAACACATTTAACCGCCAATAGCTTTAATGCTACTGACATAATATGTCAAATTGTGTGTAACCCTTTGCAGATATTTGCTATGACTTTTCTTATTGATATGTTATACTTACATATATATACACACACACACACACACACAATACATTCCATCTAGGCACCCATTATATTTATATTTTAGAACAAACTGCTTTAACCTTAATCCCACCAACTGTGGTACCCATATCACGGCTAGAGTTTCGACTGGACCCAGGAGCAGACACTCAGACAGGACATGGTAGTTAATGGAGCTTTATTCCACACGCACACACACAGGGAGGGATTGAGGGGCGGCACAGCAGGAACAGGCAGGTGAAATGGCGTAGTGACTGGAAAACACGGAGGCACAGGTGGCTGACTCAGGAACTGCACAGGAGGGACCCTGGAGCACAGGGGAGAGAAAGGTTTAACCAGGGAGCAGGCGCAGGAAAATCAAAAGTAAAACTTTGTAGGAGTAGCTTAAACACTTAAAGGATTCACGAAAGCTACCACTACGTAGGCTGAATAACAATCTGGCGATGAATAGGAGGAAGACGGGGTTCTTGGAAGGCTGAGGTTGATGAATTGATTGAAGCGCAAGGTGAGGCGCACACAGGGTGGAGTGAGTGGAGGCCGCACCCCTCAGACACCACAGGGAAGGAGGGAGCAAGGGAGCGGAGGGGAGCAGAGCCATGACAACCCGCAGACCCCAGAGGTATACGTTTTGTCATATCTTGCATGTGCTTTATTCTATTATTCCAATTTTTCATGACTTTGTCAGTCAGTGTGTTCCTAATGACTTCATATCATTGTTTTCTGTTTTAATTAGTGGCTTTTTTAGTTTCACACAATATGCACATTTCTAAAATAAACTTTCCTTAAACAATAATAATCTTTTTTTTCAGATGACTATTTCTTCTCAAAACATTATATAAACGCTATATAAGTTAACATTTTGCTATGATGGTTGTTTCTTACACAAATGAATCCCTGGGGTTAGGGCATTACAAACGCATCCTGTGCAACTGTAAATTTAAAAAAAACACAAAACTTTATTAATTTCATGTTTATTTGATAGGGACACATACAGTTTACATAGAAAATTGCATTAAAAAATTGCTAATTATCCAATGGACTGTATCACAACAATTATAGGCAAAGCTAATTTCCAATGATCGTCACTAGAAGGGCTTTTAAAATGAAAGATTTTAGATTCTATTCTGTAATTCTTTGCTCATTCAGTTTAAAACATTTAAACTCTGACTCAGTATTTCATAATTTTGACTCTATGAGTATTTTGTATTTTTATCAATCCTAACTTTTTATATTTTTTTCTTCTGTTGGCATATATGGGCTTCCATATTGAATGGGGGTTAAATACGTTGGTAGGATGAGGGTTACTATTTCAAAATGCTCAGTATTAAACACTGATCAATTGTAATTGTGACATTTACTGTTTATGAGTCATTATAAATTATATATTGCATTGAATGGAGTATAAAGAGGCCTATTCAGTCCCACTGTATTTCATAGCCAGCACTTGTATACAGCACAAACTCCCTTTATGAAGATGTGTGCAGTCACCTTTATATAGCATTTATAGGTCACCACTGGTATACAACACAATGCAGTGCATGCTGATTAACCGTCGCTGAGCTCATCACAGTGACACAAACCATAATGCATTACAGCCTAATGCTTAAGTGTTTTAAAGCCCCCATTCACTCCAACTGCATCTATAACTCAGCTAATACATTAAGATTAATGTGTTTTCATATGAATAAAATCATCCAAAAATGCCAATCGGCAGCAATATGCAAAGTAATCACACACATTTTCCATTTGTTTGTTTTTCACTTTTTGTTATAGCAGCATTGTAAACACAAGTATTTAACAGTTTTAAAAACTGTTTCAGCTCCTTAAATCAACAAATTAATACCTGAAGTGATTGTGGCAGTGTAATATTTTCCTGATTATGGAAATGGTTCATTATTCATTGAATTTTTTTAAATATGTGTGTGTGTTTGTTTGTGTCTGTGTGTGTGTGTGTGTGCCGAATAGCTATTGAAATGCTAATCTTCCTATTAAATCCAGTTGACTCATACAGTGCATTGCATTCCCTGAGATGTGTGAGGCTTTTATCAAAGAAAAAAGAGAGAAAAGATTCATGAAAATCGATATCAGTGTCTCTAATAATGTTGCTTTGGTCGGCATTGTCAATTCCAACTATGTGAGCACTCATATATAATGAGTGTTCTGTGGGGTTTTGCATTTAACACACTTCACACAATAGATCACACCACAACAAACTCACTGAATAAGTTTACTTGATTTCTCGTCTCTCTGCAAACACAGCAGCACATTATGAGCCATTCCAGTCAGCCATTTTCAGCGGCTCGCTGAGGGTGATCGTTATAATCAGTCCCGCTGTTTTTCCAAGGTGACCTCTGAACAGTGACAGTGGACAATATGCCCACTATTTCATCTGACAATGCCGTTAATTTACATCACGCCACTTCTAATCTGACAGCCCCTTTCAAACCTTTGTCACCATGAATAACAATATATTACAAAGAATAGAAAATAAAAGAAGAGGATCCAGCTGTAGATGTTATTACAGTCGTATATAGCTTCCATTTATTGAGTGCACTATAGCAGCTAGCATTGGCTTCTGCCTTACTTATTTACTAGTTTTCCCAAAGGAAAGGAATTTTGACAAACTCTTATTTAAAGCTACATTCATCTTTTTGTATCAGCAACGGGAAAATGATAATGTGTAATGTTAAAAGGGTCGCTCATATCCAAGATTCAGCTCACTCCCAGAGAATTACCATCCAGCTCAGACGTTTTCTACAGCTCAGAACATTTTAGCATATTTTAGCTAATTATTTTGGCAGTAATATCATTTCCAGCAGGGGGCTGTTTTCCGCAAACAGCACCAAAGATCAGACAGACAAAGTTGTTAACTAACTTGGTGGAGACAAGAAGGGAGATGTTGGTTTGCTAGAAACACTCCAAATAAATGCTAAGTGTGCTACGTGTCTATTGGATATGCAAATAGGAAATTGTATGCTAACATGTTAGCCATAAGAACTAAATGAGGTGATGTTGTGTTTAAGTGACCACACGACCAAGAGAATAAAATGATACTGCTTTAAAAGGTTCCCATATTGGCGAATGAAAAATATAGCTAGCTATATTCATGAACTAGCTAGCTAGCGAGTGAGTGGATTTTGAGATAAAATCTGAACTTGCTAGCTTTCAGTTACTGTTTGAACTTTCACGCCCAAATTAAACACATCTTGTGTTTATGTTTTTTTGATGAGAGAATTAAATTGTATCTAACACTGGTTTTCTTCCTGTGTAATAGAACTTTTTAACAGCAGCCATTTTCACACATAATAGTAGGGTAAACACAGGTGTTACCAATGATACTAGTTAAGGTTGTGTTCCATTCAGGTCAATCAGAGTCAGGTTGCTGCTATTGTACATGTTGACTCACTGGAAAGACTGCACTAAATAGAATGGAACCTTGATTAGTATAATTGATTACACCTGTGTTTACCCTACTATTTTATGTCAAAGTGGCTGCTGTGAAAAAGGTCTATTGGTGAGCTTTAGTGAAATTGGTGAGTTCATAAAGAAACCTTTAATGCTCAAAGACTGTCAGGGCTTTCCCTCAATTGTTTCACAACCAATATTTTAGCCAACTTATAAATCATTTTGCTATTAAACACTGGACATTTTCCACATATCAGCATGTCAATTATATTTGGCCAACTGTTCATTAAATAAGAAAAACACTCAACAGGAAAGCTACTGCACATTATTTTTTCTTTTAAAATAACAATTAGCACTTGTCCAGGCCTCTTGCATAAGTCTCCTTCTTGCCCTAAAACTCTATCCTTCCTTCCTTCTTCCTTCTTCCTTCTCATCCTCCCTGTCAGGTTGTGAGCTATGTTCCTGTGTAACAATATAATCCTTTAACGTGATCAGAGGCAGTTCATTTTTAATTACAACTTACGAGGGTTCTGGTTTGAGGCATGACATCATCTTTCTTCAAAGTGCGCTCCGCAGACTTCACAGAGGAGGTTAGCCGGGTCTCCCCAAAATAGCAAAACAATAACCCTCAGAAAGGATTAGATGACACCAAGAAGCAATCTGGCGCTGATCAAGTGAATTCCATCAAAAGTTTGCAACGATGGCCCCACCCACACTCAGAGACTTGGCGCTGTGTTTTTAAACGCAGACCCCAAGAGCAGACCTGGCCTTGTGAAAGGTTGTGCGACAGGAAACAGTCGATCACAGACCTTTCTTTCATCTTTCCTCTCCTCTTTTCTTCTTCCCTTCAAATAAACAATGGCGGTAGGGTAATGAGGCCCCTGGGTGTTCTGAGGACATGAGATGAGAAGGAGACCTGGCCACACAGGACGTATAAAACAAGTAGACATGAGGGGAAGCAAGGGCCCAGCCGCCTCATTAGGGAACTATGAACGATGGTGGCAACTATTCATTTTCCCTGCTAACGACTGCTGCCTGCACACACACACACACACACAGCACATAAATACAGACACACTTATAGCATGAGCTAGCAGACACATACAAACACGTCAAAACTCAGAGGACACATTGAAACACGGTGGGACGCTGTTAGAGATTATAATTCTTTTCCTAATGGTTGGCAAAGAGGGAAAGAGACAAAGAGAGAGGGGTCCATTAAGAAAGTAAGAGCTGCCTGGGGGCCCACAATGCCACAAATTATACTTTATATCTTAATAACTTGGTTTTCAAGAGACAGAAAATGCTCTCAATTAATTTACAATTTGTAAATTGAATAGGAACATAAATTACAATTTTTTTTCATTTACAAATAAAGGCCTGTATTACTGGTAAGTAAGATGTAAAGCCAAAATGAGAAAATTATGATAGGGCACCATGACAAAGCTTGGTGAGTTCTGTCGTATTGATGGTCTTGTATTTACTGGACGCTTATGCAGTTATTTATTATATTATATATATTTCTTTAATTACTGCTGAAACAATTGCTTGATTGATTAATGCGGTGATGGACAGAAACTTAAGCGCCACTTATCAGGTCATTTAGTCCTTTATAAAGGAAAAACACTTAATATCTGCTGGTTCATGCATCTCAAATATAAGGATTTTCCTTTGAGCTCTCAAATTATGTGATGATTGATTGATGAGTGAGATAATATAAGATACTGTAAGATGTTCCTTTATTGATGCCCTGTAGGAGACAGGTGTTCAATTTGGCACAGCAGCACATGGGAAATGTAGTGCAAAGAGCAGAAAAAAGGTACAAATATAATAAAATATAATTAAATAAATAAATAATAATATGCATAAATATATGCAGTATATACAATAAAGTGGAAAAGCTCATCATTACACCCTCCCCTGCTTGGTACATGCCCATAAAACCCAAACCTTTAAAGGTCCTTTAAAACTAAACAAAGCTCCTCTAAAGCAACAGAAGACACAACGAACAGTCGAACTCCTTAAGTTGATTGGACGAGGTGCTTTAAAGGATAAGGCTGGCGATATTCTATATTTTTGTCACAGTCAACAAATGCTATAAAAAGACCAAACCCAGCAGTGCTTTATAGTTTTCAGACCCATCTCCATTGGTTCCTACTGAAGACGTAAATCTATAAAAAAAAGAAGGGTCACAAATACATGCGTTCCTTTTTCAAAATGGCTAAATAATCTGCTTAAACAGCTGGACACTGTAGATTTGAGCAAATGTAACTCAAACAGAAGGGAATCATGCATTTGTTGGGGACTATTTCCAACTGCCGATTAGTCCACATTTAGCGCTTTCTCTTGCAGCAGGACAGTGTATGTGGGATAGAATGAGAAAAAACTACGCTGTGTGTGTTCATGGTCATGCAGGAACAATACAGTACAGTACCCAGTACAACAATGTGGCTCATCCAAGTGTTTTTAATAGTTTTGGGCAACAATGATATATTATATACACTTGCTAGCAGGTTTAATTTTGTAATCTTTTGTTACGATTTGGTGCTATACAAATAAAACTGAATTGAATTGAGTGAGCTTAGAGTCATGAATGCTTTGGATAGCAAGCACTGTATCGCTCCTGATGATGAATATATGAATGTATGTGTGAGTGGGTGAAGTGTTGTAAAGCGCTTTGTGTGGTCGCCTTTCCATAAAAATAATGAGTATTTAAACTTGCTTGTGAAAAAATCCCAAAATGCAGTTTGATTTGATTGATTGATTGATTTAACATTATTATAATTACGACTTCTCATTCATTTCCAGGGATTTCCATCCTTCATTGCTTTAGAGTGCTTAAGTCTTGAGAGATCCCCGTTAAATAGGCCTGTTGACCTTTGCAGTCGCTTAACTCATCACTGACAAATCCGATATCATTGCTGCTGTGAATGAGGGTCCTGATCTGCTTCACTTCAGAAGTAAGAGTGCCGTGACTCTTTGTGCTACTGTGGAAATTATTACACATATGGACTGCAGATTCATTCATAAAACAACACCCAGATTATTGGGATAGGCTTGCGCGAGACACAGATGGATTTGGAGTCTGGAAACAGACGTCACATGCCAGTTTTTTTCTTTTTTTGTTTGCCCACAGACATGCATGGACACCTTAAACACTACACACATAAAGACACACACCCTACATACCGCTGGGTGTTTGAACAGAGAGTATTAGCCTTGGCAAACAGGAGTGTGCATTCATCAAGCTGTAGTCCTGTTTCATTTCCCCGTCAGGTTTTGAGCCTCAGCACAGGTCAGGAGGAGTGATACCATTTCACCTGAGCTCCTGCATGTTTAATCCCCCCCTCCATCCCTTCGTCTCCTCTTGCACACCTCCGTCTCTCTCCTCTCGCTTGCATTGTTAGTATTTTGCTCCCGCCCCCAAACCTCATCCTTCCTTCCTTTTCACTCCATCGATCAATTCCTCTCAATCCGCTCCCTGCGTCCCTCCCTCACCCTCCATCAATCCATCCACCCCTCTCTCTTCTTCCTTCTCTCCTAAAGACAAACACTCCACAGGTTGGACTCCCTTCTCCCTCCATCTCCTCCTCCCGCTCCCCATAGACGGTGTGTTTGCTCAGGGATTAGGCCGGGCTTTGTGCTGTTGAGGAAGGAAGGAACTAATCAGACTCTTATTTGTCGTTGCATTCTGTGTCTTATGGTGAGAAGGGAACCCGACCCGCCGGAGGCTCACACACACACACATGCACAGATGCACACATGGCGAGTGGGCCGAGCAGGCTGAAAGCTGAGAGCCGGCCAGAGGAAAACACACACATACACACACGTACGTGCACACAAGCCAGCCAGACGCAACCCAACACCCCGCTTGAGCAAGCGTGGGCGTGCATTCGCCCCTGGACTGCTCTGTTCTCTGCCGTTTGTGTGTGCACACGCGTGTCCAGCACGGCCTCGCTGCTCTGTTGCCGTCTTTGTTCCCAGGGCAGGCCTGTTTTCTGATTGGCTGGCTTGATGTGTGAGATATGGATCTGTGTTTTTCCTCATCAGCGGCGGCTCTGATTTGACAAATTCTGTTTTCCCTGCTGTCGGCGGGCGNGGCTACGGCGGCGACGGGAGGCAGCTGCACAGGCGAGCCGCTCATACGACGCTTCCTGTCTGCGTGTGTGTGTTCGCTCAGTGGTCGTAGTGTTTCCACACGTTTGCACAGCGACCGACGTGTATACGCATAGAAACTCTGAAATCACAGACACACACACACACACACACACATACTGTACACATTCTAACCATTTCATCCAATCAGCTGGCTGATTAGTCATTGCTCACATCTCCTTCTCCACTTGTCTGCTACATAATTCATGGATCTAACAGATGGCCTTGGCTCGGATCAAATTCTCTCAAAGCTCTTCATGTTAGGCAGACTGGCTCTTTTTTCAGGTAACTCAGGTGTGGAGCATCAAACCAGGCTTACAACAGGTGTATTGACCTCCTATTCTTTCTTCCCCAGACACACACCTCAGTTTATTTTGAGAGTATGAAGAGCAGATGCTCCTGTCATTGTTAACACAAATTATTAATGTATTTGTAAATAGGCAATGTGAGGGGAAAGAGTTATTTGTACTTCCATCGATCCAGTTTGTACAATATGTTTACAAGCTGCACTGTCTCTCCAAAGTGACCCACATTAATCTCATAGTGTTTCTGTCTTTGTGTCTTTCTGCAGGTTTTTTTTATCCTTATATTTTTGAAAATGAACTACCTGGAATGGGACATTACTTCCCATAAAGGTGTATCCCAGCAGTTAATAGACCGTATGACACATAAGAATGGTCAAAAACCTTGGAGCAGAGGACAAGATATCCTGACTTTTAGACCCTAGTAGGGTCAAGACCCAAAGCCATTGGGTCCTACATAGGGCTGTCACAATATTAGATTCTCACTACACGATTGTCGTGACTATATTATTGCTATATCTATAGAAAATAAATATCAGTGAAATTCATCTTTCACTTATTTTGTTTGTTACAGTGGTAATACTGGCTAGTTACTGCGTCGTTTTATGGCACGTGGCAACCAGCACTATGGTGCATTACTGCCTAATACTATATTGGAGTGTGAACAAAGCGAGAATGGAAAGAAAGAGTAAGTCATTTAACAGGTGCTGGACAGTGGGGTGTCCAGAGAAGGTGTCCCCTCTTGTGCCACCCCACCAAAGTCTGGATATGCCCCTGCGCTGGATTATTTACACAATATTATCATATGTGCATTACTAGCAAGACAACTACTAATTCCTACGCTTCCCATAATGCAACACAATCGTGTTTATCACTTCAAACCTTCATTCTCCCGGTTTAAAACATTTCCGTAGAACTCTGAAGCCTCCAACGCCAAGCCAAAACAACCCTGATCACATCATCAGGCTTGTTTTCTCATGCCTGACAAAGAGCCACAGAACACATTAACTAGTACTCCCTATGATGAGTAAACTGACCTTGATGTGTGCCCCTTTATAGTGAAACCTCTGGATTCACAAACGTAACAGTGGTTTACAAAGGCAGCTCAGTTTCAATAAAAAGTATAAACCTCTCAAACCACTCCTGCAGTGTAATCTTCTTCTTGAATTTCCATCCATGTTCCAAGTAAACTGTTGCTTCTTTGCATTAGTTGAGTGTGACGAACATAAACAGCAAACCGAGCTAACGACAAACAGGAGCTCTGTGTGTGTGTGTTTGGAGCATAGTGACCATACAGGCTGACATCAGACATGTAAATACTGCAGCAGTGGTTTGAGAAGTTTTCATGGACAGGCTTACAGTATTTACTTGTGCAAGTTGACTAAAGCTGCCATCCTTGGTTGCAGAGAAATTGCAAACTTTCTGGAGCAGTGGGTCCCAACTTCTATAGCTTGTGACCCTTTGAAATAAACCAGTGTGGGTTTAAAGGGGCTGACCATTGCTGTCATTTCCTCTCACCTCTCCACTGTCCCCCCAAATATGTATGTAAAAAAAAATTAAAACAAAGCAATTTCCATTGGTTGCAAATGTCAACCAATTGTGAACAGGCCAACCAAAGAGTGATTCTTTTAACCTTATCAATGTAAGTTTGGGCTTTCTATGCCCTCAGATTTATCCCGCAAACCCTTGTCAGGTTGGAAACCATATTCCTAGAGCCATATTTTAAAGCTACAGGGGTTGGTGTTAAAGCCTCCTCACCCACATCTTTCCAATTTCTGAATTGTAACCTTCTGAGTTCTGGGTTTACTTCTCTCTCAAGCTCGTTTTCCTACCATTTTTCCTGCCGTCACTTTTTGTGTGTCCAACTGAGTGAACACCTTGAGTGTCTTTGAGGAGAGACCGTCTAAAAGTGTGAGCCTATGCTTTATAGACTTATCTCTATGTCAGATTCATTGCACAGAGACTACAAAGACATGGACAACACGCAGAGATCAGGGAGGCAGTGTGATGCAGCCAGGAGACGATGGCAACCCTTGCCTTTAGACAAAACCCTGTACGAACATGTTGTTTTCGAGCATTTTGAACCCTTTACACTGCACAGATCCCTCCAGCTGGGTAAGAGCTGGTAAGTTGAAGAACAATACTACTACATTCATTATATACCACATTTCATTTCTAGCACATGACTAATAATAAGACAATAATTCTCCCTCTTAATACAGGCACTATGTACAAGGATAATAATTCACGGTAGATTATAAGAAGTAGTTCGGGAAACCATTTCTTGGTCAACTGAAAGCTCCCATTTCATGCTTCTAACCCCACACTGTTGTGCTTAGGCTGCGGGGAACGTGCAGTTCCCACAGCTGGCTCCTTCTCTCGAGCACTCTCGCCATTTCTCATGTCGAATTTTTTTTGTCATGGATGGAGTAATGCAGAGTTGGCCTGTGGCACTTCTAATGAGAATGCAAACCTCCCAGGGCTGCTGCCACCCAAACGGAAGCAAGGAAGCGGCAGGCACACACACTGATACAAATAACACACAGTATTGTATACACATCTATTTAGCTTAGCGTGACAATCATGTGATTTTTTCTGTTGTGATTTTCTCAGAAGTGATTCATTAGGCTAAGATCTAATCTCTGAGACCAATGTAACCGGACTGCGTCAGTTGATCGTCGCCCCGGGCACTCGCTGAATGAACTGGGACCCTGAGTCACTCTCACTGAATGAACAGTGTACATACAAAGGCTTTATTAAATGGAATACATGCTGTATGATGCATTAGTTACTGGATGTCTCTTCTACCTTGCCAATGCATTTGGCAAGTAACTCAAATTAAAAGAAATTTATCTTGATTCAAAATATCTATGACAGAATGATTTTTGAAAAAGCCAACTTCCCAAATTAATACGTACACACACACACACACACACATAGAGGCATGCAATATACACTCGTGCTGAGGAGCTGGCCAACAGTGAACCAGAGTGAGAGCACAGCTTGGGTTTGCCCATGGAAAGAGTGGCATCATCCCATTGGTCCTAATATAAAGTAGAGACAGCACGGCGATGTGGCCGAGTGGCTGCAGGGACCAGATGGAGGGCTGCAGACAAAGAGACCAAATCATCGTCACAGGGTGACAAATCTGTGTCTCCAAGGGAAGTGGGGTGTTATCATAGCATGTGTCTCCACATCCCACACATGAGGTTGTATGTTATAGAGCACAATGTGCCTTTAATAATCAGAGGAATAAACAGCTAATAAAAGGAGGAGCTATTGTGTCCAGCTGCACTTCAATGGTCTGTTTCCCGTCATCATTAGCAAACACTTCATGGAAAACTTCTGCATTTTCTTGCCAGCCTTTTTGGGGGTTGAAATACTGCTTTCAAAGCCAACTAAATCAAATATAACTCCTCTTTGCCAAATATCTCACACACATATTTGTCACGGGCTTGATCATTAGCGGAGAGCGGCGTGCCTGTGAAGACATGTGGGTACCAAAAATTCTATAGGATCTGACATTTGGCAATCCTGAGCCGGTGAATGCATGTTGTGACTCCGAGTTCCCATTTCTGACAGCTTTTTCTTCTTGATTTATGACCTTGAGGTGAAACAGAGTTCCCCTGTCCACCTCAGAGTGAACAAACTAATGAACCAGATGCATTATTTATTATTGAAAAGGCAAAGCCCAGAACAAAAGCTGAGGCTGGGCTGAAAAACACTGAAACATTCCAAAAGCACAGAGAAGGAATGCTTTTTCTTCCTTCCCTAGTTATTTTGCACGTCAACCTGAAGCTCGTGCCAAGTATAATATTAGTTAGATAAAAGATTGTTGCAGTGTACTTGGTAATGTGAGTAGATGGGGCAGGCACTTCTTACGCTCTAATTCAGGAATCAAAGTGATTGTTGCTTATCTTGATCAGCGGTGGGCTGCCATGCTAGCTGTGAGAGCCAGTGGAAGAGATTAGATCTTAATTGTCAGACATTACAGTGTGATGGCAAGCAGAGAGACACTACTGTGCCTTGTAATAATCCTTCGTGGTGTCGACACTGAATATCCCAAGTTAAAATAAAACTAACAAGCTGAGGATTGTGTCATTCCTTCTCTAGTAACGTTAATGAGAAAGGACTTATTCCTGTAATATTACCTTACTTCTGGCAAGGTATTCACCAACCTTTGGTGTAAACACTTCAACCTTTCTTTCTGCTGTGGACAAAATTCTTTTCTTTTCCTTTTGTCAGGGAAATCTGTGCACCAATGAGTTGCCGTTACTGTGCTACATATTCGTTTAAAATTTAATGAACGCTTTTTTGGCGTGTTTTACCATCTAAAAATTATAATGCCAAAGAAGTGCATCATTTCTGGGAAAACTGCATTTAAAAAAAGCTACAAAACAGAGCTCATGACCACTGGCTACACTCTGGTTTGGCAATCTGCTGGGCTGTGGAAGCCGTTCCGCTGCCATAGAAATAACTAAAGCACGAGAGCTATTTCAGGTAAAAGCTAGCTGATGACATTACCACAGCTAGCATGAACTAAAGCTAAAACTAAATTTACTCATTGATTTATCCCTAGCTGTTACCTGTAAATGAGAAGTATCCATTTTGATGAAGTGATACATTAGTGATTCAGTTTATTAATCAGAACTAAATTAGGCAGTAGCTAAATCCAGTCATGGTGGGGAAAAACAACCTAAACTAAATCCTGCTAAAACTGGCTTAGCAGAGTAGCAATGGTAAGTGAACCTAGCAAAACTAATATAAATAGTAATAATAATAAAGTACCTATAAGATTTCTATAAACTATGGACTGAATATAATCAAAATACATTTTATTTACTTAAACTAGTTGGACAAGACAGGCTTATCTATAGTTAGAAAATGGAAAAATTAGGGAATTACAACCTTTTCATTTAATAACTCAAACCTCTTTTCTTGACCTCACTGCTTCTGTAATGATTTTTGTCTTTGTAGGGCAGTATTGTCTCAAGCAGTGATTACCAACCTCTTGTGGCCCAGTAAAGCACTCAGAATTGTACTCAGAACCTGGCAACCAAGATTACGTAACTCTATAAGCAAAGAAGAATCTTTGCATGTCGTTTATACTCATTTTTGGAGCCTCGAAAAGGTAAATACAGCGTTTTAGAAAAGAAAATAATCAAGCAAAGATTAGAGAAATGTTTAAACATTTAAACATTTTATGGAGCAGAAATACGTTTTTGTTCTCTGCCGTTTTATCATCTCACTGAGACCCCTTGCAAAGTCCTAGCACCAAGGTTGGGAACCGCTGGTCTAAAGTAGGCCCTATAGCAATGAATACAGTATAGTTCTCACAAGATTTAAAAAAATGAAACAGCGTGAATAGACCTGCATGGGTTGTTAGGAATCAGTGTGATTGTGTGGGAAGAACTTATCTGTGTTTTTGTGGAGATGTACAGTAGCAAGTTCAAAACAACTAAAAGAGGTAAAAAAAAAATTACTTTTGGACACCAAAGCAAACCTAAATTAAACACAATATTTCATTTTTACTAAGACAAACACACTGTAGTAAACACAGGAAAGAAGTTAGTGGTTGCTTTAGCCAATGGGGTCTCACCCTTGATATTACTGTTTATCTTTGTACTTTTTCATGAGATAAGTCCATCCTCTGGCCTCCAAGCTGTTGTTCTTGCCATAAATGTCATCAATCATAGCAGCATTTAGCACTCCCTTCACATTAATAACGGTACTTATTTATTAAAGCTTTGTTGGTTTGTCAGCAGCTATGAAGAAATGTAGATGTGTATGTGTGGGTGTGTGAGAGAGACGGAGAGGTTGACAGAGTATTGAAGCCCATTTCTTCCAGGAAAGATAAAAATAGATAAAAGTAATGCGTGAGAAAAAACCTTATCATTATAAGATATTAAGTAGACATATGGAGGTAAAAATATCCTCCCGAGCTTTTCAGTTTATGAGTATACAATTATTTCAATTTGACTTAATAAATAAGTTAAAAAGTCAAAAGTATTGTTATGAGCTTATCATGCATAGTTTTTCATGTTACATTTTTCCAATATTCTTGAATTAATTTTTAAGTTGACTACATAAATAAAAAATACTTCTGGTAAACTGAAATGATTAATTTTTGGTATAGTTTGTACCCCTGAATGCAGGTCAAGTTTCCATGAAGTGAACTAAATCAAAAATATGACATACTAAGTTTTTTTGTTTTTCCTTTTCTAGGCAGAAACTTCCATAACTCAAAGATTTTCTCCAATTCGTAAGATTATTTTAATTTGACTTAATAAATCAACATTAAGAAATAAGTCAAGATTTTAATTTACCAGTTATAAAATTCTATTTATAATATTATTTATCATCCGTTTCTTTCCATGTTTATTTTTTATTTTGTTGGCAGGAATGGGCTTCCATAACAGACCGACATTCTTAAATTAATGCAATTATGTTGGTAACCTTTGCTATCTATAGAAATTATAATCACCAATAGTGACATGGGGCTATAGGGGACAGAGGGATATGTTCATTTTCTCAGAGTTTTTAACTTGCAGGATACTGCATGTATGTATATATGTATGTGTGACCTTAGACAGCGGGATGTCCATAATGGAACCAAATATGGAGTCAAAGGTTTACTGTGAGATGCAGAGAAAGCAGTATTTACGGCCAAATATCCCAGGGTTTTAAGCAAAGGAATTTCACATGACACATCTGTAAGAAACTTCATCCTGATAAAAATCTTTAACATTTTCACTGACAGAAACATGTCAGAACACACTCTGATATTGTCAACCCTCGTTTCCACAAGACCCAAACAACCATGCTAGGAGAAACCTCCCAGCACAAACACTTGAAACATTATGACAAATGTTTCTACATTCATATTTACCCTGGCAGAGGTCCAGGACAGTGTTGTTCATCACACAAACAAACAGGAAATACCTCTGGCATGCTCAAACTTTATCTCAACATCAGCACAGCACCGTTCATTTAGCACAGATCCACACTCGAGTCCACATGTGAGGCCTCGACATCTTGCTATCCACAAAGGCTTGCAATCTTTTTAAGAGTGGCAGGGAGCTCTTCATGGATGATTACAACAAGACGACTATGATGTACATGTATTTTGTTTTATATTCCGATGATCCAACATTGAGACAGAAGATAAGACAGGGATCTCTCTGACTGCTAGCCTGGCTAATCTACTTCGACAGCTGTGCGACGACATCAGGAATTAGTCGTTGCTCATGCAAATAGAGTGCATATGCTAATACTGGAGCTAATTGGTGGAAAGAGGAGGGGTGGGGGTGGGAAGGCTTGTCAGTTGGAAGTTAGCTGGATGGAGACGTGTGCCTGCTCTGCTCTCAGCAGTCTGAAAGGCTTCCAGCAGCCCTCATTACACATGTGAAGTAGACTGAGCACTGAGATAACACCATTCAGTTTTGACTAATACAGATGGCAAATTTGTTGAGTCCTTACATCACTGCCACTTTGAGCAGATTTGAATCTCTCTTGCTTCGCATGCTGGATGTGATGAATACATTGACATTTTTAATGCTAATACACTCAGTGAATGCTGTGATTGTGAATAACACCAGTGAGGCAATAGCTGCCATTACTGAACTACCTTTATTACAGTAAGGAGCAGTATCCAGGGTATTGTGGTCTTTTTAATTGTCGTGTAGTCTGTATTATGTGGGTGATACATAAAAGAACAAGCCGTGACTAAACAACTTCCTTTGTCCTGAAGCTCGCTTTTTTCTGTAGTTTAATTGTGAATTTGAAAGTGTTCCTGTAAATTCTCAGTTGTAATAATAGAAAGGTGGATAATTTAACAATACTATCAATTTTAATTATTTACCATATTATTACCATAAATATTATTTACCATCCTCTACAGTGAGTTATTATCTGCTAAAATGCCTCCAGTTGTATCTTCAATTTTACATTACTGTTGTATAGTCGATCCTCACTGTTCAATTCAGGCAAAAGCTAAATAAGGAAAATCGATTCTCTCTCATGTTGCCTTTGTTCCTATTTCTCCTCCCACTTTAATCTTCTCCATCACTTGGGTTCCTCATCCACAAATTATTACTCCATCATACATGGCCAACCATCTCTCTGTCTGTGTTCCTTGAACCAACCGGGTTGTTAAATGGGGCTCTTTTAAATATCACTGCAATCAGCCCACCACCTCTCCATCACCACCGTGAGATTGTGCCAGGAGATTAATGGGTTTACTGCAACACTGCCAGTGTCTAGACTCTGGGGTGACCCTGTCCCTCACATGCTTGCATTTAATGAACATGCTTCATGGTGGTGGAGTCTTCCTCTGTTGCTAACTCAGTAAAACGTAATTCATTTCCAATTATTATCTCCTCATTGAACTCATTTGTCGGGTAAAGCCATGACAGTCAAGGGTACTGTGGCCCCCAAACCTGCTGTACTGCAGACCACCAGCCGTTTAGCCGATCAAAGAACAAACCTTCTTGGCACTCTCTTGCTTCCTGGGTTCACATTTCAAGTTAACCAAACTGGTTATAATTAAGATGTCTGCCTGAGGATGAAGAGCGAGAACTGGATAGGAAAAAAACATCTGATCCTGGCTGGAGCTCAGTTTGCATGTGACCGCACGCATATAAAGACACAAATATATGCATACTTGTTTTATTATTCTCTCACTGACGCACTTGAGTGCACACACACATACATCAATAAAGAAAATCCGAGAGCTTCTCCTCTACCAAGGTCTCCACCCCAGACCACACAGACCTGGATCCTCTGGAGGCCTGGCCCTGGGCTGCTCTGACCGGCTGGCCGGCCGGCCGCAGAGCAGCATCAGGGGGTCAGAGTTGAAGTAGGAGCTGTATTCCTGGCAGTTGAGGCGGTGTTGACTGGTAGGGAGGAAACACCAATAGGCCAGACTCCAACCCTCACCCCTCAGGGATTGTTAGGGTCAAGGACTACATCTAGTCTGGCTCCATTGGACATCAATGAATGCACATTGTCGGCATGGTGTGTCTGAGCTCCAGTTTATTTTTCCCTCTGTCACTATTTAAAAAGAAAGAACTCGAAGTGCATTACAAGACATCAGTGACTGACTGACACAAGTAAAAGTAAAAAAAAAACACTAGTAAGAAAAAAGAAAACAGGAAAAGAAAACACTACAACCTTGAGGTTCTGCTTTATTTGATGTCCACCAAGCCACAGGGCGTAACTTCTGATTGTCACTTTTTATAGACGCACTTCTCACATCAAGTATTTGATGGGTTTTTTTTTTGTTTTTTTTTTACCTCAGTCTCTGAGGATTTGATTGACTGGACTTGAAGTGACCCTTAAAAAAAGAAAAGAAATCCACTGGTTCACTGATTGTAAGGAACCTGCCACCTCTCTTTAAATGAAAGGAGTTTTTGTGGTACAGTCCGTTTTTATCAGATCTGCTTTGTGAATTGTATGCTACTTTTAAACTAGGCATTTCAGACTAAAAATAACTTTGGAAATCTTCTTTTATGGTTAATTTTAATTGTGCTCACTGGAAGACTACAGGCACTAAACTGCTGTAGTAGTACTGTTAGAACTGCAGTACAAACTGTGTACTGTATTTGTGTAAATTGAAAGATTACACACATTTTTAGATTCAAATGCTCAATGTGTCTGTCCTGTTTTCAGCCTGAACTAGCAAGACGCACATGCTCGGAGACACAGTCAAACTATAACAAGAATAATCCAACACTTCATGGGTCCTGTTGTTCCCATCCTTTCCAGGAAATTACATATAATTCTCAATTCATTGGACAGTTTCTGGTAATAATTCTGTAATTAGGTACTACTGTATAAGGGAAATGAAGACTTAATTAATTATTGGGTTCAAACTTATTAGGGTAATTTTAAGTGGAGCAATTAAAATGGAGAAATTAGTTCAAGGAAAATCCTCTGGTAAACTGCAACTGCTCATAAACTCAACACTCAACTGAGCTCAAATAACTTTCTCACATTTTTTTGTATTACATTTCTTTGCAATCATCAAATAACGTAAAATAAAGCGTTAACCAGAATATCTGCTAAGGGACAGTTGTGTGATCTCAACATCATTAAGATTGTTATAGTTTCACAGGTCAAGAATGAACATTCAGTCTAAACTTTGAAGCCAAAACATGGGTGAGAAGTCCTTAAAATGCTCTGAATAATGTAACTTTGGACATTTTATCACAAAAAGATGAGATTTTTTGGTAGTTCTCATTCATGTTTATCTTAAAGGTGGGATACAACAGTGGTAGTAATAGTATCCGGTTGAGTATATGGCTCTCTTATGGAACACATATGATGTTTTATGAGTAACATATGTGATAGAAGGGTATTTTATTTAAAACAGTAAATAATTTTATTGCCCTGCAATATTTATTTGTTAACAAATCTTTCTCTTTATTCAACTTCTGTTTTGCATTTGCTTCCTTCCTGTTGTCATTATATTTTTTAGCAGAATGTTATTGAATGGGTAACATTATCAATGAACCATGAAGGTGTTTTATGATGTAAATTTTTTTAATGCTGAAAAATGGGCTGCCTACATCCAATGAACACAATGCACTGAGATTTATTGACATCCCTTTGACGTTGGTGATTTACCACTCCAAAGTGAACAAGGAGAACCCTGTAAAAATGACTGTTTTCCATCGGCTATGCATTTTTAATGGCTCAACTAGGAATAATAATGTTACTGTAAATCCCACAAGATAGTACGTGTCATCTAACATCCAAAACTTGCCTATGATATGTAAATAGTGCAGTAATTAAAGGACGACTCCAATGAAATTTGCGTAAGGAAATTAGATAAGAAACAAGACAAAAAAAAACGTATTCGGAAATCCACTAAGTGGGAACACACATATTTGATTAAAAGTCCAGTCCTTATTCAAATGAGTTCATTATGGAGTCTCAGTCACGTACAGCCTTTGCATAGCACAGATTATAATAGGTGGTTGCTAAAATTGGGATGTAAATCAAATTATTGGAGTGTATTGGAGAACATATCAGGCTTCCTCTCCTGCTGAAATCACGTTCGCAGCAGCACCCTGGGAAGGCCTGATCATGTAAATCGCTGAGTGTTTTTAGTATGTACATATTTTAACATGTTAATCTATCTGACAGACCAAACATAACGCTGACAAGGCCTTCTCCCCTCGGTGCTCTGTAGGCCAAGCCTGATAGCATGTGCGCTTTGCTCTGCCAAAGACGAACCATAAATAAACCATTTAATTCATTAATATTCAAGCAAGACCTTGTCTATTTCACACAACATTGTCTAAACAGTTACAAATCTGTGTTGGGCTCCCTCAGCCTTTTCTGTCTCATTTCAATTCAGTCAGTGCTGCAGCTGCTATAGGTGGCAAAACTCTGTACAAAAACTTAGCAAATGTGTCTTTATTCTGTTTCTCTGATCTCAGTGGCTCTCCCAGGGGAACCAAAGTAGTTTCTGGCTAAACAACACTTGTTTTTTGTGCTTTTCACTTCCAGCCTCAGAAAGTGTTCCATCTGCACTGGTTGTCAGGTAACTGTGCCGACACATCTGCGGCTGGTTTAGGAACAGTGCAGCTGTGACCTCTGGTTTGATGTGCAAAAAGAAAACATCTAATATGGCATTCGCCATCTGCAGACGAGTGGGGAAAAAAGAGGGAGAGGATGGGGGAGTGGAAGACAGAGGGAGAGAGGGGGGAGGAGGGGAGGGAGCGTTTCGAAATCCCTGCCATTTGTTCTCCCTGTCACTGGCTGCAATGGGAGGGAAAACACTGTATTTGTTTTGCACTCATGCATTGGCTGCCTCCACTTTCTCTTCATTGGAAAGAAAGCTTGGACTAGATGAGCAGAATCGTGTAGCAGTTTCACTGATATTGAATGACAGATGTTGTAATTGTTTTATTTCTTTGGGACACTTTCTAATACGCAGCTGTTGCATAGACAGTTGTATTTAAAACAATCTACTGTATCAGAATTGACTTGCCAGAGTCAAATTACAATTCATTATAAACTGAGTGACTACAGATTGTTTCTCCCTCTCTTGATAACACAATCAATTACATTTTTGCCTCTCCAGATTAGGGGGACATTTTTTATTGCTCGCACAATGTATGAGACGTTCAACAAACAGAAATGATCCATGTCAGTGGACTGTTATCTCCAGAGGAATATATCTAAAGCATGTGAACCCTCTGCACTTACATATACGTGTGGAATGTCTGCATTAGCTCTGGATTCAGAATGACGCCACAGAGGAGAGACGGGGTGGAGGCATCGGCCTTTTGGATGTATTGGCTCCCTGCTGGGCCTCCTACGTGTTTGCATTTAGCCGCCTGAGAGTTGATCTGGAGGGGTCTGACAGGTAGGCTGATGAGAGTCCCTGTGGTACTGCCTCTTACATAGCAATGGGATTAACATAGCAGCAGAAACATGTGCGTGAGAGCGTGTGTGTGTGTGTTACTGTGTGCGTGTGTGTTTTAGGTGAAAGGGAGGACGGAGGGTGGGGATTGAGGGTTGAGCCTAGACCAGACACCCCGTGGTGCTGGCGTCAGACTGGTACTAAGTTTTTAACACACACACGCACGCACACAAGGTGAAAGCTAAATACAAGCCCAAGTCATTATCTCTCCCCAGTGTTGGTCAACAGCAGACAGCCATGAGTTCAGTCCACATATTTCAGTATAAATTATGTGTAGAACACAAATCCAGATTTTGGGGAATACAGTAAAAGCTCATTTGTCCCAACCACAATTTTCAACCTGGGCAAGCTAATGACCAGCTGAACTGCTTTTGCAGATGTGCAAAAATAATATTCTATTAACAGCATATGTTGGAACCTCCTTGTATTTCAGCTCATTCATTTCTTTAATTCATAATGGCTGTGCATGCGCATAAAAATGTTTTTAACAAAGTAAAGTCTGCAACTTCAACCGTAGGTCTAGAACTAGATGGAAGATGTTTGTGTCCCCTAGTGTTCTTTTAGGGGTGTGAATTTTGGTACCACCTGACAATATACAGGTATGTCCTGCTAATGTTGATGTGATAATGATTGGTTCAAAAACTGTGTGGGCAGGCACACAAATAGTTTGTTATATCGCTTAAATTCCAAAGGCCACACAGGCAGTTAACCAGCAGGGGACCGGCGTTGTTAGTCTTTGCTTATTCCATGTGTGATTTGACCACTTCCTACGTGCTTGTGTACATTTTGTCATAATTTAAAAAACAGAGTAATGTACTGAAATGTAATGTGCTGTGGTTACAAGACCACTCATTTCTGTGAGTTTAGATGACCCACAAAATTTGAGTTTGCCGTCACCGCAGCTATAACAGTGAAAGAGAGATGGCTAACATTGGCTAGACTCCCTCTTTAGTTTAATGTGTAATGTGTAGAAACACAGCACTGCAGTGTGCTAGAGCTGCCAGTGACTCGGTAGGTATTGAAATAACATTAAAGCAGCATCTAGTTGGCAGATCAGTACTAACGTTAGCAAGCTGGGCTAGAAAGATTCCACTGGAATACTGAGTTACAAACAGCATGATGGGTCCTCCCACATGTTGAATGTTATAAAGTGACAGAGGTCGATAACCAGCCCGTTCTCGTTTGATATTTTGTCACACCCCTTGGTGTCTCATACAGACGCACAAGATATCCTTTGACACACCATGTGACTTTTTCGTTCGATGGTTCCGTTCCGAGTGACCAAAGTGTCACCTGGAGAGTTTCACGTCCATCCTGTAGCAGAGTGGGAAGGGGGGGGGCAACAGAGGGTATGGTTTCCCCGGGCCCACAGTTCTCTAGGGGCCCACCTTTGGCCCAATTAGTCTTACTGAACATGCTTTTGTTGTTTAGTGAAATATTTTAAATAAATTTGTTTGTGTATCTTGATTGCGGCAAAGAATTCAGACTCAGACCAGTCTGTGTTCTGCAGAGACGAGACCTCACCACTGCCACGGGGTTCTCAACGATATGCAGCAGCCACCACCAGCGGGGGCACTGTGGCCTGTTTATGTTGTTGCTGATTCCACCCTTAGAACCCCCTTGATAGAGCCCCCAGTGGTCGATTTGGAGTTGGAGTTTTAAAAGCTGGCTTCCCGTCTGCTGTATTTCTGTTCACCTTGCTGTTTTTCGAGCAGAGGAAGCATCTTGTGGCCTCGTGTGTTCCCTCACCAACATCGCAGCCGGCTCCGTGCAGGTAGCTGAT
Organism: Morone saxatilis; assembly: GCF_004916995.1. Lineage (NCBI taxonomy): Eukaryota > Metazoa > Chordata > Actinopteri > Moronidae > Morone > Morone saxatilis. The sequence continues at coordinate 4,931,939 of NW_023340246.1, forward strand.
AGCAACCCTGATGACAACGATGGAGGTGGAATATTCTCAATTAGTTTCGTTTAAATGTTTTCAGACATTTCGTGTGAGCAACAGTAGATTCATGTCAGTTTTGCTGGATTTGATTTAAACTGACAGCTGCTGGATGAAAACATAATTGGTAAGTTGTTTCATATTCATTATTTGTGATGACAGGCTGTTGTAGATGATGACAATCTGGCCAAAAGTAGCGTTGTTTGTTGCTGCTTGGGTTGTTGACCGCTGGGTCTAATTGATTATTGTAATAATGACAGTCCACACATTGCTTGCAGACTTGTAGCCCAATTTTTGTGGCTGTATTGTGTAGGCTTTATAGCTTCATGAGCATCCACCATCACTGAATGTCAAATGTGCGTTGGTTTAGTCTCTTATTTTTTTAAAATCCTAAATATCTGATACAGCATATCACAAGTTGTAATTCTTAAGAATCAGCAGTTTCCTGTTTCATGACAAATCCATGGCACTATCGATGGTGGTGAAATAGCACGCGTCATTATACTCCACATTTCTCTCCATTCTGTCCTCACAGCCTATAGGTTGTCTATGTGGCTTTTCCATTGCTTTATGGCCCACTTCATGTGCTTGCCCCCTCTGCAGTGAGACATGAGCTCCGCACCTGCTTCCATCCAAACTGTTCAAGTGCATCCAAGTGTTGAAGATTCTCCAAGCTGATCTTCTTCTAAGAAATGTAAAACATGCACAGTTACTGCAATATTACACTAAAAGGAAAGGGAATTCAAATTTCTGTTTTAACTTACTCTACTGATTGTAGTATAAAGCACATACACATACACACACACACACACAGAGGCTTACAATTTCTATCATTAGCAAAACACACCTCAATGGTTCTCTGAACATGACATATAAATGTGTTCTACAAAAGTGAAGCTGTTGATATCCACAATTGGGAAACAGTGTCTCTCTGCTGTGTAGTTGAGTCATGGCATTGTCCCGGCTGAGCAACTGTTATAACAGTTTGTGTGGGTGTTGACATTAGGAAATGAAGCTCTGTGACTTTAAATTATTCAGCACAAATAGATAGAAAGAAATAAAATAACCTGAACCTCAGAAAATATTGCACAAATGCAGCGAGTATTTGAGTCATGATGACTCCTTATGTATCAGCTCGGAGGAGGAGGCATTGATGATAGCTGCTAAATGTGAGAATAACACAGCGTGTTCTTTTGATATCAGTTGTATTGAACGGTAGCCCTATTTATCTTTTGTGTTCTATTCTAGTCCTCTCTGACCTCTCTCATCAAGGAGCCATTTTTATCAATTGGACTGATGCTAAGTGAGTGTGTTATGCTAAATTAGCTGCCATGTCTGACACCAGTAATCATAATATGCTCAGAGGCACTTTGATCACAGGTTTTGTTCCTTCTAATAAGGAGTTGATCGCTAACTGAACCTTTTCAACTTGTCTGCATGCTTTGTATACAAAGTCACCACATTGTGACTCACTGTCTGCAGGAGGGAGCTGTTTACGTAAATGGGAAAGTATACTTAATGAAATGGGATTAAACTGGGGTGTATTCTGAAGTCAGTGTTGGCACTTGCCCAATGTAGTGTTGTTACACTCATTCTCCCAATAGCAGGGACCTTACAGGCGTACACAATTATTCATTTGCTTCTTTACTCTTTTAATTATTTTCAGGGTCATAACTGGCTCAATCAGATCGTGGCAAATATTGAACAAAAGATAGGCCGATACCATGGGAACAGAAACAGATAGAGAGCTAGTTCTGGTATAATATATAATGACTACTCTGACTAGCTTTCAGGGAACAAGTTCAAGTCTATTTATAAGCATCAATCTGTATCCTACAAAAGCAGTGCTTTACATTAAACAACATAAAACAGCAAAAATGTGCAGATAAATGCATCCATACAACAGTACATACACACAATGGTGTGATAGAATATGAAGCAAATCTTTGCCTTATGTTTTATGTGCAAATACAACCACTGGATTGTTTTGCCCGTTTATTTGAGGCAGTGTTTGACTCTAGCTGTGTGCGCGCTGACTGCATGCTGTCTCTATGAGTTCATGAATTTGGAATCATAAAACCTCACGATTGGGGTGAAACGCTGTCCAGGGAAAACTCACATTCATGTGGGTCTTTGCATTGTCTGAACACACCAAACACTGTCTTGCCCTTGTCCAATTACTTACCTTCAATGTTCTCACTGATAAGTATGACAAAATTACTCCTTCTATCGTGCAGGTCTGAATTAAATATGTTATTTTTTCAGATATTACAAACCCGGGGGTTGTATTATGGCCCATTCATTCCAATTAAAGTTGCTTACAGGGTGCATACTCACTTTCTTGGGCTCCTGCGCTGTTTGGCATAAAGCATTAGAGTCCTTCTCTGGCTTTGCAAGTTGAGACCATGCATATTTGAGACTTCCTGCTAGCTCCCTGCAGACATGAATGACGTAAAATATGCAATGATAATGAGTTTTCTGAGACTTAACTTAAAAAAAAAAAATAATAATTTCCTGGATGTTTTTCACTTTTGTACAGCACTTTTGTTTTACAGCTGCTCCTTTTGCAATGACTGTGTATGGGGAAGTATTTTGTTGGTCAGTGTGCATCACATGATTAAAGTGTGGCCACTTCACCAAAATCACAGCCCAGTGCTGTAGGGGGCTTGGTTACATCACATTAAGTGACTGTTACAAATTGTTTGTAGCCTCAATGTTGCTGGGCAAACAAGTTTCTTCAAGTGTGTTTTTAGTGTGTATTTTGGAGTAAATCCGCCCTAAAAGGGTTTGGGAAGCCTAATTTCTGATGGCTTCTGTAAGGCTGTTTCTCTGCCACGAAGCAAATAAATTCCAAGTAAAAATGAGCTGAAAATCTCCCGAGTCCAGCAGCCAAGAATTACGGCTGTCACACAATTTCATAATGAGGAGCTCAAAAAGAGAGTCTGAAAAATGCTACCTGCCAGAGAAAATCATTCTAGCCACTTCCAGTTTGACAGGAGAGTGTGAGTATGTGGCTGAAGAGTTGACACCAGCGGCACTTAAAAGCAAACTATGAAAAGCTACACAAATGCGGGATTTACTTTCTGCTTATATGGAAGTAATTTTAGGTTTCCCTTTTACGAGAGAGAAGGCCTCAGACATTTGAGGCTCATCTTTGTGCTTTGTTCTTTATAGCTTAGAAACTTTTCCAACAGGACAATCCTGATACTCGTCTTCAAAAACAGGTGTTGGTCTCACAGTCAGTCTCTAATTGGGTAAATACGGTAACTTTTAAAAGCTTTCAGTCAACTGAATTGAGGATTATGCTATGAGGTGGAACTTATTCACCTTCTATCTTCTGTCTTCTGTGTTTTCACTTTCGTCTGCCGTGTAACTTTGAATCACAGTATGAGTCCTGCCTTGGTCAGCCAGAGGAACCTCCTTGATGGATTAGGAGACATGCTGGCCACTGCAGCACCAAGGTGAGAAAGTTCACCTCTGACAAAAGGTGATAACTCATGGGATTACTGTAGAATGAAGCCAGGGATGTTGGCACGGTGGACATGAACCGTGACTCTTCATGGAGGATGGTTTCAATCCATCAACATTGGGGTTATGGATGCGACTGTAGGCGTAATCCCTGTCTGATGAGGCCAACACATTATTGCCACTGAGGCAAATTAACCAACTGATAGAATCCAGTTCTTTTGAATTACAAGATACGTTTGACATCTTGATGATCGTGAAATGCAAATTTTTCAAATTGGTTTCAGTATATTATCATCATATGCTATTTTATGTTTTGTTGTTGTTTATGTTTACAAAGTGCCCTCTCTGATGCCCCTGTGGTAAATGGAACATGATAAAGGGGCCTCTAGGGTGCCCTTCCAGTGGACAAAATGTGGTAAAATGCCCTCTAGCGTGCTAATCCTTACCTCGCATAAGCTGTTTCATTTCTGCCCGCTGGTGCCTATTTTATTTTTTCACCACTATATCTGAATGGAACACAACTTTAATTAGTATGTTTAGTAACACCTGTGTTTACCTTATTTCATGTCGAAATGGCTGCTGCAAAAACGGTCTATTTAAATATTCATATAGGTATGCATTTTTTATTTTACGACGATAACAGCCAAATGTAGACGAGGCAACTACAATCAATCAAAGCTACACTAGAAAATGTTTCAGATATGAAACAGCAGTGAACATAATGTAGTGTTGTCTGTTCAGGATCAAAAGGCAAGGTTTTTTTTTTAGACTTCCTTATTTGCACTGACATTGTCTTGACGTGCTCCACTGCTTCAAATGTTAAAAACAAATCTTAAATGTGATATTTATAGTCCCAAAGCCCTTTTAAATGCAGCCAGTCCTGGCAAGAAAACACAATTTTTCCTCCCACACTCAAGATCCCATTCATTTTCCGACAGTGTCCAGTTTTCACTCTGTTCAAAGATTCAGTCTGCTGCACACCCTGACAGACAGCCACACACTCATGCCCTTGCTAGGTCCACGGAACTAATATTTTAGCAAGCTAACATCAGTGTCAAAACAATTGACACCAATGTGGAAACACAATATCATACATGTGTTTTCCTTGAGATCTGCTGTTGGAAGTCATTAACAAAGGTCTAGGTGTAGACTCTAAAAGTTGTTTTCGCAACTTCAATTAGCAGTTTCTCATTAGTGATTCCTCCTGCTAACACCTCGGCGGCCTTGTTCCACAAAGTGTAAATATGGTTATTTCATCTGTCATTTTACTGTAGAATTGGTAGAATTAGGTGCAGATTAGCTCAGCTGGAAAAAACGTATTAAAAGCTGCTTTACACTGTTGTGAACTGCTTTGTCATGCTTCATTCATTCTCAAGTTCTATCCTTGAAAGTTTCTCCACTTACAACAGATTCACATTTCCCTTTGTTTGAATGACGAAAGAGTGAATAAATTACATTATTTATTGTTTTAATAACCAGGTTGGAGAATGGGCCTATTGCAACAGTTGCACCAACTATATTTTATTTAAGGACATTTATACATCCAATACTCCAAAATACTGCAGTATTTATACAATAACCTAACTGAGCTTCATTGATTTGAGAAGAGAATTGCGTGGAACATCAATAATTACGCAACAGCCTTGCTAAAGAGCCTGAAAAATGTATCTCCTGAAGTTTGGAGAGCAAGAAAAAACCCTCTGAAACAGTTAAGTTGTGATTATGATTATAAAACCTGTAAATTAAGAATGTTTCATTGTTGCGTTTTCACCCACAGTCATGATGCATCTTCAAAAGTTTCAAGTGAGTCACCTTTGAATTTATTTAGCAGAATTGTCACCCCTGCTGAGTGATTAGTCCCACGCCTGAGCACTGCTGAGTGGCCCCACTGAGATTTGTGTCATTGTCACAGGAGTGTTTCTTAAGGGAAAGAAAATTATGCATTAGTGCGTCTGTTAAATAAAAAAAAAAGTGACTGACTTTGTTCCGTCTCGCAGCCCTCTTACTTTCAGTGAAAGAAACTTCGAATGATCAAAGCTTAAGTCTGTCATCAGCTTTGAACACAAATATGCAAAAAACAGATATTTCAAACTGAAGTTATTATTAGCATCAGTCAGCAATGATTAGAAGTAAACAGCAAGGCCTGAAACGGCAAAAGAGTGCTGCTTAACTTCTTCTGCTTCAACGTGAACACTGTCACAACAACAACTTGAAGAGGTGGTCACCTTTTTAAATTTGTTGCTGATAGTGATTTTTTTTTTTATATATGACCAAAACTATCTGCATGGCGTTAAACACTTTTTTCTTTTTTTGTGGCACTTTGACATGAAAACTAGTTACAGAGGTTTCATTCAGCCAGACAGTTGCCCTTCCAGATACAGTAGTTGTCCTTATTTTGACTCTTGCAGCAAGCATTACAACAACATTCATCTAGTGCTGTTTCATCGTCAGCTGATAGAGATCATACTCACTGCCTCACTGCTCCATTAAAGCAGGTTTCCACTGAGGTGAGGCCTGTGGATACGGGTACAGATAAGGAAATCTGAATAAATCACCCACTGTACAACTCCTTCTTCTGCCCTTTGTTTCTATTTCCTCCCGTCCTGGTGGCTTTCTTTCCTCCTCTTGTTACTCTCCTACCTCCCTTCCTTCCTGCCTTTCCTCTAAACTTTTCATTATCTTCTTTGTCCTTCTGTCCTGGACTTCCCTCTCATGCACACATCCACACATAAACAGGTATGATGCTTTGTGAGCACATGCTGCTCTGAAGAACAGTGGAATGCAATGGAAACACAGACGCTTTGGATCATGGTCAATGGGAAACAAGTGACACGGCAGGTGGTGTTTGTGCTCCCAGGTTGCACCAACACTATGGGTTGCCAAAGCGTCGCTGTTTGACAACCTGGAAATGAGATTCAACAATCAACTATCTTTCTCCAGAATGACTGAGCCCACCCTTAAGTAAAGTTAGGTTCTTGTACTACTTTATGCTTGTTAGTTCTCCTTCCCTACTTCATCCCAGAGCAAAATGTTAATCCCAAAACATTTGTCTGGCAGCTGTTCAGGCAGCATCAGTAGTATTGAATCATATAATAAAGACATGTTGTGTCAGAGAGCACCCCCATTACCCTCATGCTGAGGATGCTAAAGATTCTGTTCATCCCTGCAGTCTCAAGCCTCTCTGTGGAGACACTCTATGTAGTTTCTTTTTTTAATTCATTACCAGTCTGTATGTTATATCTGCACAGCAGCGTTTTCTTCAGTTGTTTGTGGCATAGTAGCTTATAGCAGTGGTTCCCAACCTTTTCCCTCAAGGGACCCCTTTTCTATCACTTAGTACACTGACGACTCCTGACTAAGTGACATATTCATATTTTATGGATATTTCATATTAAATTCAAGACTGTACAAACAACCAAGTGAGCTCAGAACTGCCTGAAGTTGAAGAACAAGTGATTTTGATGAATTTTCCCTGTTTTCTTTGCAATTCTCTGTATGTATTATGTATCTTTTTTTAATCATGTTTAACAATCCTGCAAACTTAATAGGCTTCTTTTTTAATAATTCAGTGTTTTCTTATCCCTGATGCTTGGCTGTTGTTCTGTGAGACAATTTACTTTACATATTTTCTTCACAGAAGCGAACCAGATGCTGTGACATAGGCCCACTGCCCTTTAGCACACAAGCACTCATACACACTATAGCAGAAGGTATATATACATGTATAGCCAGTGGCAAGGGAATATCCAACAGTGCTGGGTAATGCCCTGTTTATTCAGAAAAGTCATAAAAAAAGAGATTGAGGGCATCTGTAGAGCACAAAGGCCACGACTGAATTTGAAAAAAAGCGATGTGACTGGAGAGAGAAAGAGCGAGATCCTTCAAGACATGCAAAAGAAATAAACACCATTTTAACAGGGTATTCCACCCTTTGCCTTTTACAAGACCCGCGCTCCAGAGGGGCATTCGTCCATCATCTGCAGATCCACAACTGCCAATAAATCCCAGACAAGCTTTTCCTGCTGTCTGACACACAGTCAGAGCAGAAAGAGAGATGTTTTACAGTGAAACCACAACCGTGTAAAAGATCCCTCTGCCTCCCCTGGGGTGAAGGCTGGAACAATGCTGTCTATTTCCTCTATGGACTTGGAAATAGAGCGATCTTTACAGCGTGGCCATCGTACACGCACATGTGGTGGGTAGCTTTCAGGGGCGATAACCTCTGACGGCTCCCACAGGGCCAGCTTGGGTCCAGATGTGACGGGTTTCAGTTAATGTTAAGCTACTTTTTAAAAGGAGATGTTGCTGGTATTGTTCAAGAGAACATGAAAGAGCAAAGTCTCTTGATAGAAACTACTATGATATGTGACATGAAAGGAGTTGATTATATTTGCCATAATCGACACTGTTCAGTAGTCAGAAGAAACCAAAAGATATACTCTTAAACTACACGGTCTGAAATCAAAGCAAACAGCAGGTTCAGAAGTCATCATTTTCAACAAAAATGAAAAAAAAATCAATAATGATCCTCTCATATGTTACAAGTTTAAAGTAACTAGAAACAGATATTGTGGTTCACCGAGGTTAGAGTTCAAGAAAGCTGACCTCTGCGTGTCTTTAATGTACTCCACAGGAAGCTCTGCACGCCCAGCTGGACCTGGCAGGCCTGGTCCACTTGGCCACAGGTCGCTGAGGGACACAAGTTTTACAGAGACACTCACAGTGGATGACAAAGAAAAAAAGACAAAAAAGGAAAGGTGGAAATTTGGTCAGTTCAGGGTGCTGTTGGGTTTTTGGGAAGAGAGGGAGAGAGAAGCTGGAAAACTGAACGGAATTCTTCCTCCTTTCTCCTCAGTGAGGCAGGGATTAGGGATTTAACAAACAGGCCAGAGCACAGGACAGTCAAAATTGAAAGAAGACTACAAAGAGGATGTGGTAACATTGTTTCATCTCGCATCAGAGATGGCCCCTGAAACCCTCCCGTCGAAAGAAAAGAGGGAAGGAGACAGGGGGTGGAAGCCGAGGTCAGAGTGGGGGAGTGTGTGCTGACTAAGCTGTTCCAAAGGTCGTGTTATGAACTCGTTGTTAACCTCTGCATCCTGTAGGGAGGAGGACCGGGGCCTGGGAATGGTGTTGTAACCAAAAGAGCGGCTCTTATCCAGCCATAACTCAACAGAGGACAGCTAAGTGTCATCGCTATCGGCGCAAACACTCCTCCCCACTTCATCCCAGCACAGTCTCTTTTCCTCCCCTGCTTTCTTTTTTCACTGATTTCTTCATGCACACAGCTGGTTTATACGCAACACCATGCCCACGAAGGATTGTTTTGATCTGGGCCGATGTTGATTGGGTTATATGGCAGCAGGCCTCGTGTCAGACCCCCTCAGGTGTTGAGACAGCGGCGGTTGTCAGGGTTATTACCAGCTGAAACGCTAACAAGCATATCTCAGAACCTGGAGAGCTCAATAGCAATGATATGAATAACAGTGCAGCTCCATCCAGGCTGTCTATTTTCTGAGCCATATGAGTATTGGCCCTTATTGACACTGTCGCTGCATCAAGACTAAATCAATAGCCCATTTACTGCACTGCATGGATTAGGAAACAAATCAAATAAGATATTCTAGGCAAGTAAAATTGTTTGAGAGTATTCAGTAGGTAAGTGTGGGATGCTTAGAAGTCCTTTTCATGTTAAGAGGCGGACACTGTCGCAATATCTGTCTGAAGCAGATGGTTGAGTAGACATCTGTTACCATCAAACTCAAGAGTGCGTCTGATATTTCCAACATCAAAAACACCTCTTCAGTGCATTTATATTCAGTCTGCCACAGGTCATATCTCGGAAGGCATACGCAGCATTTTCATTTCAGAGGCGAGTATCAGCCTCAGTTCTAGTCAAAGCTGTTTTTGTGCCGATGCCACAGGTGCATTTTTGTGAAACAAATACAGGATCTGAAATATCAGATTTTGTGGACTTCCATTGTGTATTGATACAAGATCATCCAACAGTATCTAAAAGATGGTATTCTCCTGTTGTATGTTTATGAAGCATATTTTCAGTTTGACAGTACTGCTCGACCTGGCTCATAATTTATTATACACACCACCATCGTATATACATACCATACCAAACATACCATGTTTAAAGACCATATCTAACAGAAGGTATACAAACCTGACTCAGACGCTGATTTATTAAAGTTTAGTAGTGAATATCATTATTTTTTACACATTAAAAAACACACATTACACTGAGGGGCAGTGTAGAATCATTTGTCATCAAAGATACAATTTCATTGCTTTCACAAGACTAAGAGTCCAATTCCATGCTAGCAAAGCAGTGCTTTGAGCAAAATTCTAACGTGCTCACATTGACAATGCTAACATACTGAAGTTTAGCTGGAATGTTTACCACTTTCACCATAATGCTAACATTTGTTAATCAGCATGACACACAAAGTACTGCTGAGGCTTATGGGTTTAGGTATTTGGTTATACACCAAAGTGTTGGAAAATTGTAAATTGTGACCTGATGATGGCTCTAGATGTATGGTTACAGTTCATCCTGAGTGCAACATGAGCGTCCAAACCAAATTTCATGGCATTCCATTCAATAGTAGTTGAGACATTTCAGTATTTACCAAATTGCCAAAGATGCCCTTTTAAGGAAAAACGTATCAGACACACATTATTGTTCCAAGCAGACTATTTGTATTTGTATGTCTTAATACATGTCTGGAAGGGACCTTTAAACTTCTGGAATTGTCCACCACCTTCCCCCTGGGCACCATTAATTTCCACTGTACTGTTTCAGCCTCAAGATAACCGCCCAGGAAAATAAACTTTCACTTTTCATGCATGCATTTTCATTTTAACTGAACGTACAATTGTTGCCCCCCTCACATCCCTGAGTAATGAATGAGACACCTGAGTATGCACCAGACACCCTCTCACATCTTTTCCCTCTTTACTGTGAGTCACCAGCTCAGTTCCTATCCTCCCTACCTGTCATCATGGCTTAAAATAAAGGGAGCCGAGAGCAAGTGATAAAAGAAACACACACACTCCTCTTGACTTTAACATGCTCGCTGAAGCCCACGCACCATTACTGTATGGCACTCTGATTTATCTCATCTCTCATTCTGCCTCCGTAGCATCCCAAATTCACTGTGCCACATGTTCAAGCACAAGGGCCCACACACACACACACATACCTACACACACATACCGTACAGGATACACACACACTAATCATTCACTACTATCTTTGTCTTGGATATGTTCAACATTTTTAAGTCATCCTGAGAACCTGTGTATTTCAGCCTCCTCTCTGTCAGCATGAGTTCTCAAGAAGAGAAACTAGATTTTAAACCTTGCTGTCTCTTAAAGCAGAACTTTAGCAATTTAAGTATTTCACTTCCATACAGCTGGAGAACATGTGAGGCATGGATTACAAAAAAAAATTGCCACAATCAATGCAGCAGAGCCCAAGACAATTTATTATACCCGCCCTGCTTGGTAAATGCCCATGTTTTTTAAATTCCATGCCTCCGGTTTATACTGTAGGCTGTAAAACATTTTAACCTCAAGCCCAAGCTGAGATAATCCTGATGACATCACTAGGGTTTTTCAAAGCCCCTCTCAGACATGATCCTTGTTACGTAAATGTGATGGCAGTTTATTATTTTGGCCTCGTGTCTTTTACATATAAGTTACGATGTCAATCTATCGTGGGACCCAGTAGCATTTCCTTAAAACGTTATGTATTGACTAACTCTGGATTAAATGCCGTCAGATTCAAATAGAAACGCAAGGTCAAATAAACACAGAGACCATCCTAATTGCATGACTTCTTCTGCCTCATTAAACCTGTAACAGCTGGTTCTTTTTTTGGCCACTTGGGGGCAGCAGAAACAAGTAGGCCTATTATTAGAACACATATTATCACCTTTTAAATTAATATGGTGAAAGTAAATATTACATTATTTACATTATTTGTATGGGATTAATTTAGTCTGATAATAAAAATGAATGCAAAGAAACATGGGATCACAAACCATCCAACACTAACTGCAAACCAAAAATCATTTGAAAATATGACAAAAAGCTACAATCTGAAATGTAATTATATTGCCCATCTTTTGGTTGGTGTTTCTTATTTTTGGTTTGTGCCAAGTAAGTTAAAAGGTAGATGTTACTGGCACCAAAACGCTAGCTAGCTTATTAACTTGTTTGTTAGCTACGTCCATGCTAAGTCCACTAAGTCTGGAAATTTTGTTTAACGTTATGCGTTTTCAGGTCATTTTAAATATATTTAAAAAGCATAAACAGTAGAAAAAACTGCAATGCTCGGGCTCACCTCAGAACCATAGAACAGTTTTCACATACGGTGTACTCCTCACAACAAGTAAACTGGTATTCAAATGGGTGATGACCTAAATATTATATATAATAGTAGGATATGTTCTACACAGCATGCATTTATTCAACAACAGCTTTCCTTTTTCCTTAATGGTTTCCTCTTTTGAAGCTTTTGATTTGCTTCATTACTGACTGTGACTCAGATCTGATACAAGGCATTCTTCCTTCCCCTTTGTGGTGTCTGAAGGTGTTGTGCTCACGAGGAACACTCAGTTACTTTCTGCAGCATTTCTCTCCCTCCCCGCCCTGTTCAGGGGAAGGGACATAAATTTCCTCTCTTGATCTCTGAGTGGTTTCAGTGGTAGAAAAGAAAAATGTGCTCCGTAAATTCTGTTCCTCTCCTATTTACATTAGTGTGTCAGAGGTCCTCGCGCTAATTCAGCTGGTTCCAGTGTTTCTGGGCGGGGAGTACATTACTTCAGTTTGGGTTAAGCATCCATTACCCAAGGCTGCTGGCCTTGAGGTTTGAAATTGTTTACACACTTGCCCAAACTTCACAAGCCCTGTGCTTCTTCTTTCCCTGGAGTCCTTCACAGTCTGAGGCCACACTCACTTTCATCTGTGAATTCTTTCAGCCAGTAACCTTCTACTACTAATTACAAATTGTGAGCTATTAATCTACAATAGCCAGAAATACATTTTATATAAAATAGCACATTGAAAACAAATTTCCTGGTCTAGTTCTCTATACGTCTATTACAGATGTCAGAATGTGTTGCTTGTGCAGTCTTATAGAAGCAGGTGATTTTTATAGGAAAAATGCAGTTGTGCTCATGACATTAGTGTTTTTGATACCACATACTGCAGCCCATGTCAAATGAATTCAGATTCTGTGAAATGTATTTCAGTGATATTGCTGGACTTGCCAGCTCTACATACATTCCTGGTTTTAGCCATATTACCTGACTCTTTGGGGGGCAGTGTTGGTCTGTGAGTTGGCCAATCCTCCACTGAAATATCTGAGCAACTATTTGATGGACTGTCTTTTGTACAGACATAGTCCCCAGAGGATGTATCTAGGTATATAGGATGAGCTGACAGTTAGCTTCACCATGCTGAAGTTCATTTCACAGATCTGCTAGCATGGTTAATTATACCACATACTGCACCATAGCAGAGTAGTACAGAAGGAAAAAGAAACCTTTGGAAGCACAAATTCTGTACTTACATTCGTGTTTTTGAGCTATTGTATCCTTGGACATGAAAAAGCCCAACAAGGGGTATTATGACCTTTTTTTTTTTTTTTTTTACAAAAAGTATATCAATGCTCTGACTCAATTAGAATGTGCAAAGACTTCTGCAAAACCTCTGTTGGATATCGATGGCTATACGGTGATGGACGGATATTAACAGGCACATGTTCAGGCCGATTCCATTTAAAAGCCTCAAGTAGGGTCCAAAATAAGAAATAACCATCCATGACTTACTTTGATGGCTTACATTTCCAATACGTGATGCAGAGTGCCTTGTCCGAATAGCTCTGACTCCTCGAGATGATAAATTTATTCCAAGATTAAGAATAAGGAGTGTGTGAATAAGAGAGGGCCCATTTTGAAGATCTCAGTATGAGGTATTTGAAGTTGAGATCTTAAAATGACTCAGTAATGGAGGCTGTGACTTCACTTTCCTCCCTTAAGTATGTGAAAGCCCACTAAAGCTACTATTCAGTAACTCTACCTTAAAATGTTAAAAAACTTTAACTCAGGGAGTCCTTGAAACAGAAACCTGATTGATAGTACATGAAACTAAAAGTGGCTCATCACTTTCAAATGTGCAGAAAAACCATGAAAGCTGAACTCTGTTTGTGATCACAAACAATTGCAGCTGATTTTGTCAGAATATTCAGCTCTCCAGGGAGAAGAAACTGCATATAAGTGACAAATTAACTTACGTAGTTGTAAAAAATTATGTGGCACTAATAAATGGAACTGACATATTTTCTCTCCAATAGCCGTGAAAAAAGGAATGGATTGTGGCTCAGGAATCATGTTTTAATTGATGTGATTACCAGCCACTAAGAAATGTCACAGAAACTTTTAATTAAGTCTAGCCTGTAATTAAAAAAAGGGGAAAAAAGACACACTCTGTTGGCAGCTGTAAGCCTATCTGCCTGTGTGCCAGGGACATCAGGTCACTCTCTACCCACTTGATTATTGCTCAAATTGAAACCCACGTTTGGTGTCTCTCAGCTTGTCATTTCACATTAATCAACATGTACTTTATTATGAACAAAAGATAAAAGATGCAGTGACATGGAAATTAATGGTCTTCATCTTCGCATGGTTAGGGGCCCTTTTTTGAATCGGTTTATGATTAAATAAATGAATGTTATTCGATGTTATCCTCCAATGCACAGGTCAAATGTAGCGATGATTAAGCACATACTTTGATGATGATTTATTTTTAAAGGCTGATGCCGTGTTTGTAAAATCCCTTATTATAATCAAGAGAGGGTAGAAATGTCATACATAGTCGCTGTCTCAAATACACAATGGCTGTATACAGTCCCCTGATTACAATGGCCTTATGCCACCCTCACTTTTTGTGGCTGTTTGTGGAAAACAAGCCAGACAGACAGAAAGGAAAAATCGATTCTCATGGAATCAAATAGCAAAGTTCTTTGCAATTCTTCTGACTTTCTCCAGAAAGACTCTGGCCTACTTGGGGAAGGGAAGATTAGTAAAAGACAGAACATCCCACATGGACTTAGAGTGGTTTTCTTCCCGTCGCAGTGCCCACAACTTGGTAATTGTCTTTGCATCCAGGCTCTTAAGGGAAACGGGAGCAAACCCCTCTCCAGCCCATTGCTCTATTTGTCCCAACTTTCAATCGGATGAAGGAATAATGTTCTAAGCAGCCTCAATCTTTGGGCTTAAGAGAGGGTGATTGAAGCCCTGGTGGCTTAACAGATGAGACAGACTGCTGAGTGCCTGCATGTTGTTTCTCATTCCATCAGCATGTAATCTAAAGTCCCTCAATTTCATGTGCAGCACGGACCAAAACATTCTCACTACTATTAATATTAATGTTGATAGTAATCATCAGACTCAAAACTGATGTTTGAGGGAAATATGTTTCTTTAATCATAGAGCAAAATAACAGAGTAAAGTAATGTATTTATATTCCAATATGATCTTGACCAGTGGTTTCAAGGACCCCCAAATTGATACACATCAGACCTATATATAATAAAATGCATGCTCTGGGATCCATGTCTGATAAGATTTATTCCATAATGGAATAATGTAATGTAGGTTTGGCTGATTAACAGTGAAGAGTGTAAGACCTGTGAACAGAATAGTCATTCTTATACATTCTCTTTGAGCAAAATTATAGAAAGTGAAATAATACTTAAATTAATATATTCTTCTTTTTTCTGGGGACCCCCTGGAACCCCCCTAGGATGCCTAGTTGAGAACCACTAATCTAGCAGACAGTTGTATTACCTGCATGACATTCTTATTTAACTTCAAATTGATGTCACAAGACTCCTTTTCTTATGCTACCCTCAGGTAATGTGGGAAATATCAGAATTAGAAGTTAAGTGCAAGGAAAATTCTTCTAAAAATGAAAACTCTTTCAGAAATTATCTCTAGTTTTCCTTTAATTAGGTTTTAAACAGATTACATAGATTGTCTGAAAACCTCCCACAGAGTTGTACTGGTACAGTAAATTTAGGATTACAATTACCTACTATTTTTATGATTGCTAACAGTAAATAACACCTAGATAAACACACAGAATAATGCTTTGTTTGCATCAAACGGTCAACCTTAATGGGAAGGGAAACGAAAGATCCTTGTCTTTAAAAAAGTGACATCGGATTTAAAGGATGAGTATACTGTATACAATGCATATACTGAATGAAGATATTCCGGCGATGTGCTCCCTGCTCTTTGCCTGTGGATGTAGGAGAAAACAAAAGTCAGCCCTAAAAAAACAACAAGTACACAGTATACTGGATCAGCAAATGGCAGGTCTTATCTGAGCAATAATTCTTAGCTGACTGGACAACTAATGAAGTGTGCCAAAATTCAAACTTAAGTCAAAAATAATCCTGTGATTTATTGTTGACATTTTTTTCTTTCTTGAGTGACAAAATATTAAAAATCTAATTTATGGGGATAGAAACATTACACAGTCCAGATTTAATATGTAATGTTCTTTAAAATGAAAGGAATATTGAGTGTCCAGCCTTTAATGCTAAAAGCAAGATGGTGAACAATCTGAGTATATGTGAGCTCAAAGCTTAACAAAAAACTACAACTACATAGATTGTCTTCTATTAATTGATCAAAAAGCAATGTTTTATTGATTATAAAGAGACAATATGATCTTTTAACCCTTCAAACTCTACAGCCTTGCTAGCAGCTCTTTGATGCTGAGCTAAATGCTAATGTCAACATGCTAACATGGTCATAGTGACAATGCGTGCTGACGCATTCAGGCAGCTTGCATGTTCACCACCTTAGTTTAGCATGTTAGCATGCTAATAATAGCCAGTGAGCAAAGTGGTGGAGTGAGTGACTTTGCCATCCCCAGAGAGTTTGATGGTTTGCTGGTTAAGAACTATTACAGTTATCACTGGAGTGCTCCTATTTGATATGTGAATGGCCCTTCACTGTCCTAATAGGTGAATGGACACAAATGATTATGGACAGTTTAGAGGGCAGCTTCTATTTCCTGAATCTGATAGAGAGCAGGCCAGTGTCTGACCCGTTCTTGACACCTCTGCTGATTCTACAAATGTTCTACCCATCAAACACCATCCCCATCAGCTACAAACCCCATCCCAAAGCAATCTCCCCTGGCCTGCTCCACCCTCTGACAACCACAGCTGCCACTGAATCTCTTAAAGTTCAGCCACAGACGACGTAAGGCTTTTGTGTGCTCATTCCTGCCTGTTTTCGTTTAGCTCGGTGTAGCTGCCGCAAAACAACCCGATCAGCACTCTCTACAATTACTGAATAGACTGAGGAAGCAGCGGCTTGATTTAGCAGACTGTGGGGACTGCCATTTTCTATTATCTTTGGGTCTGTGATGATTTATGCCGCATGTGTGTGAATGCACGTGTGCTCGCCTCTCTTTCTCTCTCGCACACTTTCTCTTCTTCCCTCTCCTTCCTGTCTGTCTGTACCTCTCGCTCTCTCTTTCTCCACATGCTAATATCTCATCTTTTCTCCTGTGCGGGGGCCCCTGACCCAAAAGTCCACAATACCAGATGTCTATACAAACTAAGCGAGAGGAAGTCCCGGCTACATGATATGAAGATGAAAGCTAAGATGGTGTCCGATAGCCCTCGCGCTGCGCTGCTGAAATAAACAATGGGATGGAGGGCTGAAATATGAAAGTGTGTGTGCCTTTTCTCAGAGGATTCCCACACAAAGCAAATAATTTCACCAGTGATTGTTCCATATATGGTTACATGCTGTACAGAAGGGACCCCAGTGTGTTAGCTACTCAGCATCACACAGACTGCAACAATGGCAAGCTGTTCACCATGCCCTGGGGAAAAGAGCATGCACTACACTCTATAATAAATCACATTTTCTATTCTGTAATTAAAGTATCTAAGTACATACAGCTAAAAACAACAGAACGCCTAGGGAAGGGCATATTATGTTAATATTCATCGCCACATAGCTACGTAGCACAAAATTAAATGACAAGTACCCTATATGAGCTGACGATCAAAGCAGCCTAAATACATGGTGTGCCCCGCTTCCGGGTTAGGAGAGAGGAGAGCTGTAGAAAGACACGGAGCTGAATTTAGCCAAGAGCGTTGACATACTAAAACCCTCCAGTAGCCACAAGACCTTCCTTCCTGCTTTTCCCCAAACCCGACCCAGCAGGCCGTGCTGTTCCAGTAATTGAGTGAGTAATGGACTTATTCCGCTGAGTGGTTCTCTGGGTGTACTCAATACTGGGATGTAAATCCTGTGGCAAATGGCAGATTAGAGAGGGAAAAAAACTTAAGGGAAATAAATAAAAGCAACAAAAAAAAAAGAAAGTACAAGAACAAAAGAAAATCCATACTCCAATTATTCCCACGCAGTAAATTCAGCTGAGGTCTCAGCTTGAGCCGCTTTCATCGGCCTTCTGCTTAAATCGGAAAAGTCCACTGTTCTCTCTGGCTTTTTGGGGTCGTCTGATGGCAGGAAGACCGCAGGCTTTACATTCACACTTCTTTCTCTGCCTTCGTATTTCTTTCTAACTCCCATACCCACGTCTCGTTTGTCCCCTCCGTCCAGACATAGTGTCCTCCATACACACAGGCTGAGCACTGGACTCCTGCCACACGTTCCACCAGTGGGATACACTGATCGGCCTAATCCCTTTTCTCCAAACGCACCATGCAGCCTAGATCCTCTAACAATTATCTTGTACAATAAACCCATTATCCATAAATCCATCAGAGGTCTCAGCTCCATCCCTACCAAAGTCTTGCCTTCAACACAACCCAGCCTGTCTGTGCCTCCTTGTGGTTTTTTCTGTCATTAACTAACAACACATTGAGGTCTGCATCTGGATTACCACACATCCTAATGACTGCTCTCAAGTTGTCCCGTCATCCCTCTGTCTGTCCACATCTCTTTCATCTCCATGTGAATCAATTAGTCTATTATTCTAGTTTCCTCCTCTATTTCTTCCTCTGTGCCTTTCATTTCGACTGCCCAGTGACCACCCTGGTTAAACTGTGGGCCCACACCATACACTTCACTGGAGGAATTGACTGATTGAAATAATCCCTTTCCTCAAAACACACCATTTTGTCCAGATCCTCTCACAATTAGCAGCCCACGGCCAGATAGCCTATAGTGAAAATAAGCGGCCTTGAGTCAAAACAAACACATACAGCCGAAGGGTGCAGAAACCCTCAAAAAGCCGCCAAGTGAAATATTTTTGGGCCGCCTTGTCATGCTGATGCTACGTTGGAGATGGCAGCAGTGATCTCATCTGCTAAATATTGTTTTTGCCATGTAGGCTACAGGCTCTTTTTCCCCTTGTTCTGCACACACAAATGGGGTGTATTCTTTGCGCCAGGGCTATAAATTAATGTTTTTGTGGGAGCCTGTTGCTAGGGGCTGGAAAAGGTGGGGGAGGGAAGGAAGGGGGCTGGTGGCCGGGGGCCAATTAAAATACAGATGTCTGACTGTCGGTGTAATTCCATTCAGCCATGATTTACATTTAGAACAGTCACCCAAGGCCTGCCACTCCAGGCTCGCACAGGAAATCGAAGCTGACTCCAACCTAATGAGAAAAGTGAACCTCCCGAACTTTTACGAGACTCTCGTCTGAAAGGAGGTTTGCAACTTTGGCCATAATATGAAAGCCCTTTCAGCTAATCACCCATTGACAGAGGAGACCGGTGCATTAGGAGCTCAGCAACCAATTTCACTTTGTGCTGCTGGCGTGAAAAATGCATGGCGGGAAAGTTGCCCTTTGTTAATACTCTATCTTGGCAGCCTCTCCTAAGGATAATCCCTGTCAAATAGTTTACCTCATTTGGAGCAACATGCTCAAGAATGTACTTACCTAAGGATAAAGGATTATATTGAGCTGAAAAGACCAAAATATCGTTTTTGTTGTTTTTATTTTTATTAAAAACTACAGTATTAGCATACGATCCTTGTGGTTGGAACCAAAGCATTACAGAGTATGTACAACCTCAGTTTCTCTCTCATGTTTAAAATATGTGATGAAGAGAGCTCAATGTATATTTGATGACAGATAGGGTCGTTGCCGTAATGGAGGGGTTAAGGGGGAACAAGGGACAGGTACAGACTGACACATCTAGCTATCGCTGTAGCATACATAGTGCCGACCCTCAGAGCACTTCTCTAATGGAAGGATGACTGGAGTAGTCCCTAACCTTACCAGTCTGAACCTCTGGTGAGGTCTGAACCTAAGCTGCAGATGGCCTTATAGGTGCAAAGTCCACGTACGTCGAAGAGAGAACAAGAGGTGTCAGGGAATTGGTTCAGTGTACTTTGTGGGCAATGGATTTTCATTTTTAATTGAGAAATCTGGAAATGAGCTGTTACCTGACTACCATTTATAGGAAGGGGAACAAAACTGGTTTTTACATGTTCTGTTTTAAAAAGAAAAGAAAAATTGGTACAAAGCTAACATTAGCCATTATTGGTCCTCCTTAGCTTAACTGATGATAGATTTAGAGCCATTTTCAAATTTCACTACCAAGAATATTTAGGTATTAGCTACCCTGACAGCTCTCATTACAGCTCTCTGTGGAAAAGAGCTGGTCAGCAGGTGTTCAACTTGTTATCCTTACCACAGTAACTGCTACCACAATTACCTAATAGTGTTGGCTGTTTCAGCGCAGTGGAGGAGGAATTTGGTCAACTAAAGGAAAAGTTTGACATTTTGTGAAATCTTCATGGTTGCTGTCTTACCAAAAGTTCACTAAGAAACCACTCATGTCTGTACAGTAAATATGTAGCTGAAGCCAGGAGCTGGTTAGCTTAGTTTAGCATTGCTTAGCTTAGCCTAAAGAGTGGAAAAAGCTTGCCTGGCATTGTCCAATGGTAATAAACCTACCAGCACATTTAAAACTCTTTATTTGTCTTTGCTGGTTGCCTGGAAACTGGTCCAGGTCAAGAAATAGTCCGGCATTAGGTTTAGACAGAGCCAGGCTAGCTGTTTCATTGACTTGTTTCCAGTCTTGGTGCTAAGCTAAGCTAACTGGCTGTTGGCTGTAGCTTCATATTCATCATACTGGCATGAGAGTGGTATGAATCTTCTCATTTAACTTTTGGCAAGAAAAGTGCATTTCCCAAAAGTGGACTCGGGGGAGATTTATACAAACTAGTTTTGTGCAGTAATAATGTTTTTTGCATGCAACAGGCCCTATGTGTATTTTTGGAAAATTACTTACAGTACACAGAGCGAAGAATCTTTGTGATTATTTGTGCAGAGCCAATAAAAGCAGATTTCCTCTTTAATGCGGAGTGATGGTTTGACTTTCATAGGCACTTAGTCGCAGCATTGATTTGGTCAGAACATGGCCACATAAAGCACTGTGAGAACAGATTGTGCTGTGCTCGTCAATAACAGTAATCCTCTATACAGAAGGGAACAGGATATGTTCTGTCCACGGCAATAACTCACAACTTTCTTTACCATCCGCTGCTTTATATCAGTACTTTACTGTAATGTCCCTGTCCAACAAATACCTTGGCAATCTTTCCCGGCCAAAGCAGTCTTATCGTTTACACCCATCCTCCCGTGCAAATCAGCTCTGGCTTTTGATTCCCATTTTATAAGGAAAGGTCAATACAGCAGTGATTTATAATACGTTCTCCTGTAAATTCAACAAGGTAATCCATCAACACATAAAAAGAGAACTCCATAATAAATATTTGCCTTCTCAAGAGCCTGTGAGTGAATACACAGGAGGGGTATTTTTCATATACAAGTAAGATTGAGAAATATATTTGAAATTCAACAAACATCCAGCAAAAATGGTCTGCACAGGAAAGCTCCTAATATCAACTGTGAAGACAAAAAACAAAAGGTCGGCTACTTATCAGGAGATGGATTGCTTTGTTTTGGACATCTGTTTATTAATTTTAGAGATCCCTCTCATCCACTTTGAAAAGTCCCAAATTCATTGCATGACCAGTGCCATCAGTGTGGGTGTCGCCAGCCATTCTTCTGCGGCTCATCCAGCTGTAATAAACAGGATACTCTCCTCGGACAATGCTGCCAGGAAGCAGGCTCTTGTCCACTTGTCCCTGAGGATTTCATCTGGGGCATGGTGGCACAAGTACTTTCTGCTCTTCATGGTCAAGATGTGCAAGTAATTCTCAAAAATAGAGGAAGCGCACAATGCCGTTGGAATTCTGAACTCGCTTTCAAACAATACCTCTGACCTAACCCCTGGTGTAAATCATCTGGGGCTTTGACTTGATGTGGAGAACAAAGAGGGGAGACCTTAAGTGGTATTTTCTTCACAGTCAGGGGAGGGGAAATTGAATTTGCTCGCCAACCCCTGCACTAATAAAAAGGGAAACATAAAAACTGTAAAAGTTGTGGAACTTTTTCCGAGCTTCTTCGCTGCAGACGTGAAGAAATTACCTCTTGTAGGATTTTCCCTGTGTTGCACATTCCTGTATGTGGGCGGCCTGTGGGATTAATGCAAACGGGTGACCTGTCTTATTGATCAAGGAGGAGAGCGGCTTTGTTGCGGAAAGCCAATCTCCGAACATAATATCACCCTTCAGATTGGAAGGAACCGGGGCCTACTTTGGCACCATATCCCACATCTGAGCCCTCGAGCGTAGGCCCTTTTCCCCCTTTTCGCTCTGCCTGTGCCACGCCGCATAGCGCGGGCCGGCGGAGACAGACAGACAGTGACAGCGGTGAGCAAAGGCGGGAGGGAGGTACTTCTGAGGCGAGCCTCGTCTCTAATAAAAGGGGCGATCAAACATGTTCTTTGCCTGTGAAAGAAAATATTATTCTAGAGAACAGGGTGATGTAGGAGGTGAAGAGCGAGTTACGTGCCAATTTTGTCCTCCAATACGATCGCTCTGATTTGGTTTCAGGGATCGTTGCGGGAAATTGAAAACAAATGTGCAGCTTTTGATGCGCCACCCCTCATGGATCTTTCTCTCTCTTTTTGCTTTTTTTCAGCCCCTCTTGCCTTTCCTTTTTTGCATACATTTTTCCCTGGCTGCTCTCGAAGATGGAAACTTGCATTCCTCATCCCACCAGAAGCAACAAGGCCACTCCAAAACACACATTTTCCCATAAACAAGTACACAAAGACTTTCTCTCATCTCAGTCAAAGTCATGCGGACTGTGCAAACAAACAGAAGAACCGTGGAAACAAAGTCTTCCTCCTCCCTCTCTGTACTCCAGTAGGAAATGTGCGAGTAGTGGAATTACACTCATCATTTTATTGTTGATATTCTTGAGCTGTCATGGTGACAGTCTGGGCAGGTATCTTAGATTTTATTTAAACTCAACGTATACATGTTTGTGCATCTTTGTCAGTGTTAACACAGTATTCATCCTTATGCAAACACACACACACACACACACACACACAGAACCTACACCCAGCTGACTCAGCAGGACGGCGGTGATGATGCATTCTCCGAGGCAGGGACACATGTGTGCGGGGAGCTGACTGCCGTTGAGCGCACAGCGGGATGACATTATCCCCAGGGCTCTAATGATTGGGTGACCTCCTCCCGCTGGCTGTGCCGCCTGCCGAGCAGATGCATAGCAGACTGTTTCCTCACACAGCCTCGTCTGTGTGACTACTGTACTTACTTTACCGACGGCACTAACTCGAGGCCCAGCTCGGGAAAACCCGGCGCTGCCGAGCCAAACAGCACTCCGCATAAGACTGTATTATCTCTGCAATCTGAATCCAATTAACAGCAAACCCACACAGAGTTCAAGCGCCAGAAGGGGACAGAGGAGGAGGAAGGAGTGTGTGTGAGTAGGTGTGTGTGTGTGTGAGAGGGGAGATGAAACAGCAGGAGAGAAACAAATCACACCATCTTTCCTGCGTTTTATTGAGAATTCTCTTGCCCCTTTTGTGACACTCAACAATAGCTTTGTTCTCTGAGAAGGGGAAGGCGGCGATGCTCACCTTTATCTGCTGAATTCCCTGACGGTACCAAAATGGCAAGAAAGAGAAAGAAAGAGAATCCCTCCCTTATTTTATTCAATCAAATTTTTCACTCACGTAGGGTCACCGGAGTAGCAGGGAATAACTCCTCGCTCCACGCCAGGAAAATGAAAACAAAGACAGGTTTGCGTGCAAGTGTTTTTTTTTTCTCTTCCTTTATCCTCTGTTGATGCAAGGGCACGGCCATCACACACAGAAGACACTGAATAGACGAGGCAGTGACAGCCTGGGCTTGACTGTGCTGCGGCAGGATATGGTAATGTGAACCAAATGAGTCTCATACGCATGGTGAGTGGCCCTCGAGACGGATCCCTTCCTATGAAAAGGGTGTTGAAACATACGGTAATTGCTTTCAGTGTCGTTTGGCAGCGGTGCACCTCCTGACTTCAGGAGCTTTTTATAGACAGGGTAATTCTCCATTATTCTGCCAACATTACGTTTCAAACGAGAGGGGAGAGGATGGGGAAAACCGGGGCAACGGCACACACTTAAAAACGTGAGAAGTGATAAAAACAAATGGTAAAGGGGGGNNGGGGGGGGACTTCCAATGGAAATAATTCATGTACTAGTTTGGTCATGGCACAGGAGAGGTATTGTGACTCCAGACCAGACAAAGGGACTTTTATTTTTTTCCATTCTGTTGATAGAAATCTAATAAATCACGTTTAAAGGTGACTACACCAGGACCTGTGTGTATAACAATTATACTGCAAAGTGCTAAGGCAACAAACGCAGAGATAAATACAGCAAACATGGCTGCCTCCTGTCTGCTAGCTCTGAATTATTAAAGGACTGCAGGGAAACAGCAGCTGGCGAGTCGAGTAAATGAAAAGCATTCAATGTGCGTTTTCTGAAGCAGCTTTTAAACTCAATTTCACTTGGTCTTTTACCATATCTCTGACACACATCTGAGAATGCCTGTGTTGACGGTCTCTAGACAGAGCGAGTGTCAGTCTCCTTTTCATAGCAAACTGATTTGTGGTGAGATTTTGACACAAAATGGCTGCCATGAATCACCGAGGCAAACCGACAGGTTGCTGACGGATGAAGTGCCTCCGCTCCTGCCTAACCTCCCCCTTTCACATCCTCAGATGCCTCAGCTTGTGAAGACCACCTTTATGGTTCCAATCATAATGCAATCAGCTTTAGAGTAATGTCAGTGGTTAGCACTACATCTCATCACAGCCTGAAAAAGAAAGTCTAGCTACACGTCATAACTTGCCGATTGTAGCCTGTGAAATGTCACCATGTGTCAATGTGTAGGAGGTTTACTTTCAGGGGTGTGGGGTCGTTGTTCTGAAGCAGATCATATGATTTCAAATAGCCTAGTTTGGAATCCAGGACTTTGTGTATGTCTTATCACTTCTCTTTTTCCCCTCACTCCTGTTTTCTCAACTCTACTTGAGTGTCTGGTTACACAGAAATGGCACTGAAGTGTTTGTTTTTTCTTTTCGTTTTTTTTTCCCAAAGAATGACATCAGGAGCGGAGGAGAAATGCCTGGCAGCTTTCTCTGAGGCTGCGGTCATGGCTGAGCGAAGTGCAGCTCCTCGAGAAATGCAGACTGGGAGCCAGGAGGAAAGAGAAGACACCAGAATGGCATGTTCAGAACTTTTTTATCAAGTTGCACACATTTACTGTACGAGACAGATACTTTTGAGAGATGGACAGACAGGTAAACAGCTGTGGTATCTGTATAATGCTATAGTTACAAATTCAATTCAATTAGTGCCTTTCTTTCCAGCGGCCTAATACAAACACATT
The DNA here is from genome assembly GCF_004916995.1 of Morone saxatilis. Classification (NCBI taxonomy): domain Eukaryota; kingdom Metazoa; phylum Chordata; class Actinopteri; family Moronidae; genus Morone; species Morone saxatilis. Next base: position 4,957,273 of record NW_023340246.1, read on the forward strand.
CTATGGAAGTTTTGAATATATACTGGTGTTGGCACTGTAAAAGTGATATAATGAAGTGTACTCAAAACAGACAACATGCATACAAAATACAGCCAATTTTTCAGAGTGCGCTGCCAGTGGATATTGTTCTCCCAAAATGCAATACGCAAAAGAAATGGTGGAGCTGCTGACAGCTGAAAAAATATAATACATCCATGTGAAAGAAATGAAAATAAATTGTTAGTTTTGGCGAGACGGGCCCTGAAAAATCTGGTGAACAAAAAAATTTGCATTCAGTTGTCAGAAAATCAGTCTATTTGTGAAGTTAGATTTTTGGTGTCTGTCTAAAGTTGCAGTTGATTTACATGTAACTTTGCATGTAGGCCTATGGTTTCATTTCCTGTTAGTATAAAATGGTAAAATGTGATGATATTTTGTTTAATGTTAAAACAATATACTGTGATTATTATTATACCATGGTGGATACTTGATTGTGATTGGTTGCAGGGTGTCCATTAATTCCTGATGTAGGACACCTACCTAAGTAGTTCCAGCAAAACTGTCTGTTCACCATCTAAATAAATGCAATGAAATAAATTCTGTATGAAATGTTATTGACTTTAAATCTAGCTAGCATAGCGTTAGCTTTCTGGCTCATAGCTGACCCAAAGCGCTCTATGAGCGGAGAAAACTACAAATATCTCCCGTTCCCAAGTTCTGTTCTGTCTAAAGTTCTTACTATTTACTGGAGTAGTGAACATTTCCATTGCATAAGAACCTCATGGGATGATAATAGTTGTTATATTATATGTTATTATTATATATAGTATATTATATATAAGTATAAGTATTAGTCAAACCCTTAGGTGTTACAAAGGAAACAACCTGCACGTCTGACGTTAAATTCCTGATAATGGACACGTCCATTCAGTCATCATATGTAGTACATAGGCTACTGTATAGAACAAGTATCTAATATTGATTTGGGACACGCCAAAATAGTCTGCATTCATGCTAGCAGCTATGCTGCATGTCAGTATGCTAACATGCTTCCAATGACGTTGATCAAAGAAGATTACTTTGTCAGTGTACACAAGGCAATTGAAATGTGTCTTTTCATGTATCCCTCCTAGTTACACATGTGCTAATGTAGCAGGTTGCAGGTTGATGTAGCACATTTTTACCCTGTTCACATCTTAGCTCCCATGCTAACCTTATGGTGGCGCTAGAGCAAAAGTCAAGGGATCAACAAGCTCAACAGGCTTCATCCTCTGGGGACCATGAATGTGATTTTTCATGGAAACCCATTCTATATTTGTTTGTTTTTGCCAGCTAGCATGTCTAAATATGCAGCTGACTCAAAGACCTCCTGGAGTAACATTTTGTAAAGCTTTTCTCTTGGGTTGTATTCGTGCGTGTGTTTTTACAAATTACACTGTGTTTGTAAATTTAGCAAATAGGATTTTGTTTAATAATATACAGATCAGTAATGAATTTGCAGAAATTAATTGCAGAAAAGCTTTCACATTTTAATATGTTAAGATACCAATCCCCTAAGAATAATTTGGGAATTTATTTTGTCCCTGGAATTACAACCGTGTCCCAACCAAGCCCCTGAAAGAAAAATACACTTAGATGATCACAGCACGTTTATTAAAGCCAAATGTGGAGGGACCCAAGGGTGGAGATCAATTGGATAATTCAAGGGCAAAGCCAGTTGAATATCTCAGATTTTTTTTTGGAGAGCTGGAAACTGAGAGCACTCCTAAAAGCAGAAAATACATAATATTACACCGGATGCCAGAAAATGTCAGTCCTTTGAGTGCAATGTGGGCCCAAGGCTGTGCTTTTAGACTTTCCTTCAGCCAGGCTTAAAAAAAGGAGACAGACATTAACTCCTTTTTGCATGCCCTAATATTAATATCCCTTCTCTTAACTGCTAAATATTAGGGTGGAAATGGTGGAATATTACAAAAGCTTCTAAACCGTTTCTGTGCGATGATTTTTCACAGAGTTGTTTAAGACTTCTAAAGCAGCACAAAAATGTTACTCAAATACCGTGAGAGAAGTGGAAAAGTGGAACAATGTTTGTCAGAGAGATTAGTTTAACATAAACAAGGAAAATTGTGAGAGTGAGAGGCTGCTCACAAACGATTTGGCTGCCGGCTCAAAAGTGAAGTTGACCAGACCGATCAAACGCATGGCATTCAGTGGAGTAGAGAGAGGGCCGGCCAGAGAGAGTAAATCTCTCAGGCTCATAGGATTTGACACTGATCCAGGTAAGAAGATGCCAGACTATCAAAACACGGCAATCCAAATAGCTTTAAAACATGAGAAGAAAACCACTGTTAAAACTCAAACTTCCTGACAGCTCATGGAAGAGATGACTCATTGCTATTTATCGGCTCTTTTTTTCTTAATTACATGCTCTTACTTTCTATTTCCAAACAGCTCCGGGAACCTTCTCCTGGAGTACTCTTTGTTACTGACAGTAAAAAAAAAAATAAAAATATCTATTGTAAATGTTATTTCCTAACATATTTCCGTCATAAATTTGAAGCCCATGTCCATAAAAGCCTGACGACCCCTATATCTTCCAACAGTTCCCACAACTTCCATCACAGCTCTGCTATCTTCCCTACAGTTTATTACTCCCAGATGCTATAAAACTCTGCAGCCCTGTTGCCACCCAAGGTGACGATTAAAATCACACAAAGGCTCCATTTGCAGTGACAGACAGTCAGATCTCACGTACAGTATCATCAGCATTCTCTTATCAGGACTTGTCACTGACAGCCTGGTTCAGAAGGAGCTCCACTAAGCACACACATTTTCATACATGTTGTGCATTGTGTTATTGTTCCCGCTGTTTGACAAATGGCAGGTCTACATTTGTTTTTTGCATTTATTCTATGTATATATATGTTGGCATGCATACAGAGTGTTGTGTGTGAATGGTTGATGTTGTGTGCATGTGGGTTTCTCTGCAGTGGAAGAATGTGTGTGTGTGTGTGTGTGTGTATGGCATTCTGTTTCCTGTCAGCCTCTGCGGCTCCATGGAAGCAAAGTCCATCAGGCAGGCAGGCAGGCAGGCACTGCTGTGGGCTTATTGAATGTTGGTTCAGGCCTGTAGGGAGGGCCCGCTCAGGCTTCCTTAATCACAGCACAAATGCCTTTATTCATCTTCAGAACAGTGCAATTAATTTTGGTGTCGGTGTCAGAACCTTTGGGGAAATCTGACCTGTTATTGCCTCTCAGAGCCGTGCATGTTCTTTCTCACACTGTAAGTGCCAGACAGGCGTTCAAAACAAATTTCAAGACTAATATTGTATTCATATTCACAGCTTCAAAAGACTGAGCAAAGTTTCTTTGTTTTATATGTACAATAGAGCTGTGTGTCCTCAACTCTGCCAATGTATAAGAAGAAATATTAAAAAAGTCTGTTAGCACCTAAGTGGTTTGTCTAATTAAATTAGTTTATTAATTGTTCTTCTGGTAGCAAGCCAGTAACAATTACAAAATCAATGAATATTTAAAGGATAAGGCTGACATTATTCTCAATTTTTCCATTATTACTTTCCTAACCTGCCAGAAATGTGTAGTTTTATTTTAAAAACAGGCTCAGTAATTTCCTAAAACTGCCAGGTTTTTAGCAAAAATTACTCAAATGGGAGCACACATAGTGCATTTGTTTAACTATTTTCAGAGTTTCAGAATTTAAATAAATGTACACATATTTCACTTGTGAAATGTCTGCTAGTGAGTTTTCACAACTTTTAAAGCAGGTAGTGTATTTAGAAAATAAGATACATCAGGCCATTGTATTTAATGGGATTTCTTAACAATAGAAATATACAACTGTCACCACTTTGATCCATTACTGTTCATTCAGATCTGGCATAAATTAACAAATGGATTATAAGGTGACTTCATACATTGCAGAAACATGCTAATAAATCAATAATTAATTTGTATGTTGCAATAAAACTGTCAATAACTGATTTATAATAATGTACACAATGTTAATAATTGGTAAGCAGCATTTTTCTGTTGCAGTAATAAATACACAGGCAAGTATATGCAGTTAATTAGCACAATGCTTTAAAGTTTGCTTTATGTGGGCCAAAGCCATAACTCATATTGTAGTAAGTGGCCTTCATTTGTTTTTTTATAATGCATGTTATACTAACGTTTGTAGTCAAGAGCAAATGTGCTATAAAATAAGGAAATAAAAGAAAATAAATACAGCGTGCTCTTTGTAGAAGAATTCCAGTTATTTTGAGTTTGTCTTCAAACACTCATGCTATCATAAAACAAGGCCAACTCCCCTGCCTTCGCACTAAATCCAAATGTCTGATGTAAAATAGCTTCATGTCAAGAGGATCATTCTGGATACAATTAAACAAAACTTTCCAAGCTTGCAAGATTTTACAACGCTGTTCGTGTGATCCTCTGGCCGAGTAGAGGAGGAGATACACAAGCTCTTTTAGGACCTCCGAGCCACCACGCTGTTTTTCTGGGTGAATCATGACAGGGATTGATTTAAACCTGAAAGAAACCAGATGCAACCACGGCAGTTATGAATAACTCTGAGTATTAGCAAGCCCAGATTTCTAGCCATACGGCTTCAATAACTGCCATAATCACCAGTACTCTTAATCTTAAAGTGTTTCATGAGGGTCATACAAGGTTATTAAACATTGGCGTGTTATTTATAGAACATGATATGCTAGTTTATCACTGCTTATGGACATGGCTAGGGTTACTGATATGGTTACACAGTGCAGAGCAGCGTGAACACACAGCCAGAAATATTTTTGTGATAATTTGTTATATAGTTATATATTGGGTATTGGGCTCACATGATCTCAACTATAACTATCTTTTTAAACTGTGAATCAACATCTTCTTTAAAGTACCCAGCCACAAAAGCAACTGATCTTAAGTTTATCATAAATCAGAACACCCAAAATCAGTTTGACAATATGTGTTCACATCTTTAGTGAATGGTTGACACAAAGCCATGCCAAGAGCCAAATTATCTAACCAAGCTGGCATATACGCAACTTAAAGTCAGCAACAAGCCACAGCCAACAGCAAAACCACAACAAAATAAAAACAAGCCAACTTACCACCGAAACAAACAAGATTTAGTTTCAAGTTTTAACTGGCTGCCAAGCAACAAAGGGTTTAAAAAAAGTTAAAAAGGGAACATTGCAAAAAATAGTTTCAATTATAATTTTTTTTTGTATAATTGATTTAAAAGGGCAACTTGTTCCAGTGAGAATTAAATTGTTTTTCGTGATGTATGGCCTGAATATTTTGGGTGGGGGACTGCTATGATTGGTGAAACTTGTGCAAAACTACAACGATTGGTCAAATTTGCAAGATTGCGCAGAATTCACAGGGCATGGTGGAATTTGCGTCAACTGTTGCGATATTGTTGCTTTAGCCTTCAACAATAGGCCTAGCTTGAGAAGAGTCCTCACATACAGGTATTGGTCTTAGCGAGGGCGGCTAATCCCCACACATTTGTGATTACACACAAATGAGCTACTCTACACAAAGCAAAAAAAAGCTGATGTTACAAGTATGACTGGGAGATTACTTTAACCATAAGCCAGCCAAAGGAAATAAGGAAATTGATAATGTGAGCCGGATGCTCAACCTAACAATAAAGAATTTTGGCTATTTATCTCTGAGCAATGTATTTCATCACACTGGTTTTGTGTCTGCTATTAGCAGAAAGTAAATTCCAAGTAAATCCCATTTCAAGTTGTTAAATATTTGCAACAGTGCCTGAAGTGCTTTGCTCAGGTCCGTACAGCAGCCAGCAGTCGGTTTAGAGAGCTGACAGGACAAATATCAACAAGCTGGAAAGGGAAAAAATGACTCTTCCCCCAGTGACTCCCAGAGGATATTAAGTGAGAGAGCCTGTGTGTGTGTGTGTGTGTGTGTAGATGTTATTGTGGACGTGCTGGTTTGTGCGAGCATCTGTATATGCGTGCACAAGCATGTGCATGCTGTTTATTAATGTGCACACGGGTCTGCCAAACATCTGGCCTCACCTCAGTGTTTGAACATTTACACAGTACACACAGGTCAAAACAACAACTGCCAAATAAGTCATTAAGAGTGAGTTTATGAAAGTAACAGCATATGTTCTCAAGGGCTAATCATTATTTATCTTCATGTGTTTCCTTCCGCCATCGTTCCCTAAAATCACTTATGGATGACCCCATTTGTATCCGCTCACCAAACAGGTTTTACAGCCTCGCTTGGTGCAGTCGCCTGATATTTACACTGTAATGGAAGGTGATCTGATGTTTCTGTCTAAACCCACTCTGTCCCTCTTTTCAGACAAATGATTTTCTGCAGCAGCGTGCACCCAAAGTGTATAAAAGACATTTCATCTTGCTGCTGTCATGGCACAGATCCCACTCATTCCCTCATCTCTTTCTAATTATGCAGCCCTACGTATTTTAAATTGCTCCATAAAATGTGTTTCATGTAAAAAGTAAGGGCGCAGAACCCAATTAGCACTGGAGCAATGAGCAAGCATGCTGTTCCTGCTCAATAGAGTCAATTATAACTGGACGTGGAGGTGTGTGTGTGTGTGTGTGTGTGTGTGTGTGCGCGTGTGCGTGTGTCTAAGAGTGAAATGAGCCACGTGGGACTCATCTGCACCTGAATTGACAGAATCACACAGCCAGTGCCTGGGCCATGTTTTCATGGGGCATTAGGAACTGGTATTTAATTGCAAGCAGATTCAGTAAATTGATTTGGATTTAAATTGACCTGCAAATGTGGCATTTAGTACAAGAGATGAGCATAAAAGAGCTTTTTAAACCTGCATTGGATTTTGCTTTTGAAAGCATTCAGCTATAATTAATTTTGTAATATATTCCTTTTATACTGAACAACCCTGTTCTTTGCTTTAACAATCAAGCAGACTGACTTTTTCAGAATAAGGAGACATTTGTTAAAGGTTAGTCCAGTTATTTACAAAGTTGTATTATTTGTGTAGTTCTGGCCATCTTACTCACCAAGTTAGTGACTGAAATCTGGGCAAGTGCCAGAATTGTGAAAAATAAGAAAAAGACCCCTTTCACTATCTGCACTAGCTAGTACCTAACTTTGTCTGCAGTTTGGTGTTAATCCTTTAGCGAACAGTGGGTTTATTAGAGCTTTCTTTCACTGAGAAAAAGTTGTCTGCTGCTGCTGCTGCTGCTGGGAACAAGGTTAATGAGAGTTTTAACAGTTTAGCTAACAGTAAGTTGTGGACCATACAGCCAAAACAATGAGCTGAAGGATGCTAGCACTCTATAGAGCTTACACTACGAGCGACCCCCTCACCCACTGTTGATATAAAGATATTGATGAGTGCTGCTGTAAGGTTAGGGAAAGGTTGTGGTCATGCTTAAGTATTAAAAATGTAAACGCTGAATTGAAGCAGAACCAGAATGGGTTATTCTACTTACCATGAACTTAATTTATCCCAAAGCTTAACCTGAGCATAGCCATAAAAACCTTTGTCATTCTTTGTTGCACGAGTGGATATTGTGAGGAAACATGTCTGCCAATGCAATTTAGCTGTAATTGAACATAATTTGTAAACCAAAAACTGTGTTCAGCTGAAATGTATTTAGAGTATTGTTTGTTCTAAGAATCTTTCATGCTGTCTTCCAAAAATTAGTTTTTTCTCCAGCCCCAGTAGCAGACATACTGTAGTGATTACTGATTTCAACATGCTGCTCAATCTCACACAGTAACACACACACACACACACACGCACACACAGACGCACCATCACAGGCAGCCAGATAAGTTGTAGTTAGCCATTCTCACTCCGTGTGTTGTCAAGGACTGCTTTGGCTATTGATTTCCACTCTTCAATAACTAATGCGTCTCCTAACCTTGGCTACATGTTAAGAGGAGTTTCGCCCATTTAAAGTGGAGAAGGGGAATGAAGCATCAACAACTGATTTGGCACAAACTGCCTCACAGAAGCGATTAAAGCTCCAGATTTCAATGAGCCATTTAGCCCCTTTCTTAGCTTTCGGGTGAAGTGCTCAACGTAAGATTAATTGTTTTTATCTCAGCCAGAGTGCTAGAGATGACTACAACCTTCCTCTCTCTTCCTCTGCAGAGGTGGGAACACTCTGTTATAAACCCGTGTGTTAAAGAAGATCACCTCAAAGCTGCAGTGGGTCATATTTTTTTATAAAAATAATTCCACCGTACCGGAAAGAAAACGACCAATCAGATCCAAGAAAGACAGAAAGACTGCGTTGGTGTCTTAAAGATAGGTTATTGTTGAGTCTCATTCCCAGGGTGGGTGTTTGACACCCTGAGAATGAAACTCATCATCTATTCTATTATCTATTCATACGTATATTTTTTGGCTCCAAGTGGTTGTTTTTGTTCAGACGCAGTGGATTCTTGCAAATGCCATTTAGAGCACTAGGAGAAGCCAGAGGAACCAGATTTGTTTATTATATATGTTAGTTATAGTAGTAATTAAGTACTTTTTATAAAGGTTACTTACTGCAGCTTTAAAATTAGCCACATTTCAATCACAATATTAACATATTATGGTCTCCTGTATTATGCTGTAAAAAACAGATTTAAATTCCAATTTACTTGGAATGTCTCCTATAAGTAATTACCTGGCACAGTATATACCCATAAAAGAACATTTATTAATCTCAGCTCTTTTCATATTAAATAAAAAAATAAACAAAATGAATGCTTCCAGTTTCTTAACTGACTAAGCTTTGCTGTTTATGTGTGTGAGAAAGACACAGGTCAGTCGTGTTAATCATGTCCTTTCATTCCTTTTTTTTCCATCTTCATTTCGCACCTCACTTCCCTCTGCCACTCCATTCGCAGTTCAACGGCACTATTGATTTACACCCCTCACCTAATCACTTAGGTAACATTTCCCTGGCGGCTGCTTTTTCCTCCCATGATTCATAGCCCAGCGGTGAAATCTCCCCGTTGCCACTAATTAAGCGTAAGGTCAGCCTTTAATCATCACCTGCTTGTGCAGCGTGAGCAACTGCCCTTGCTGATCCAACGCCTTGCTGAAAAGCTCTGCTGCAAGAAGAGGCATAAAAAAAAAGCATATTTTTACCCGAGCCGAGATGAATGATTATAATTTCAGTCATTTCAGCGGCTTGAAAGACATCCACTTTGTTATTGTAGGGAGTGTGAGAGAAAAAGAAAAGTTCTGAGCATGTCTTCCTTGGATATTTTTACGGCTTGATAATTGAAGTTGATATGTGCAGATGCTTGACTGAATCATCTTTCTGTTTCTTACATTTTACACTCCCACAAGCGCACACACACACACTCATATACACACATATCAGCATGCGTATTATACTAGCTACCCAGGACCAACTCATTCCAACTGACGTTTATGTGCTATAAGTGCCACTTTGGTCCTATGTGCGATGATTTAACCGCTTTCAACACTAGCCAAGAACCCCTTCTCCCCCTACACTCCGTCTCACACCCACCCATACACACACACACACACACATATTGCCCAATCCACACATGGTACTCTATAATGAGTGACTGTAGGCAGGAGTTTAACCTTTAGCAGTGTGTGTGAAGAGAAAATGAAAGAGTGGCCTTTTTGGAGGTATTTTCTATCTTCCTATAGTGGAAGTTCTCTTTTTGCTTTCCCTGCTCCACAGGGAGGTCAAAGGTCAGGGGTGGCTGCGGAGGAGATTATTGTTGGGGATTATTGTCCAGCATGGGATTTCCAATAAAAGCACTGTCTTCCTACTTAATGTAAAGTTCGTGTAAGGCCACTCTAGCACGTCTTTACCTCCAAAATAGAGCTCATTTCACCTATGCAAGCAATCAATAACCTACACAACCATACGTGTATGACATCTACGCAAACAGCTTGCTTCTTCATTAAGAATCCAAGCAGTGAGATATTTCCTTTCAGGTGGATTCATGTGCTATTTGGGATGTTATACTCTGTCATTTGTCATACATTACATTTGCAATTGCTGTTATTTACATATTAGCATGCCTGGGAGTCTCTCCTTGATAAATTGAAGCCAAAGTAGGAAAGCTAGGCACTTGGAGGATGCTTCATTTTTCATTATTCTCAAAGCTTTGCATTCGGAGCTTTAAAAATTCATAGCAAATCCAGCTGTTCGAATCAAGCAAAAATGCTTTTCTTAAAACTAGGTCACCTTCAAAGTCTAATGAGTTCATGGAGTTTGGTCACAAATCTTAGTGCACTTAACACTTCGCTCTCAGGAGATCCAATATGGTGCTTTGTGGAGGAACATTGCACGAAGGGAGCATTTACCGGCCCTGGTCATCACAGTCGATACCTGATGTGCCAGAACAAAAATTGTCCACCAGTGTCCAGGGTGATGTATGCCTGTGCAGAGGGTAATTGCAACAGGCACAGGGAGATGGCTGTAGTGCACAGCGGCAGCATCCAGCTGACAACTGAACAGGCAGGCGGGGGAACAGTCGTGGAAGTGGTCCATCCGCTGGAGAGAGGACTTGTGATAGATGGGGTGCAGGAATGCCAGACTCCCTCCGAGAGATTGAAAGCAATTCTCTCAGTGCCAAAGTGGCAGAAACAAATGGCTGAGATAGAGGTTGGGTCGCATTGTTATGAACTCCCAGACACTGATGCCTTTCGGGTCGTGCAGCCTCCCTGGGGGTTTTGGGAGAGCTGGCTGACTGGGTAGATGGCTGGCTGGCAACTTCACTGAGTGCTAGTGGAGGCTTACAGCTTGCCTGTCGAGACACATCAAACCCTCCTAGCAAAGAAGAAGCCCAGACTCAGCCAGTATTAAGTACAATGGATGTCTTCATAATCAAGACCATTTCTTGGCAATAGCTGTGGGGGAATGTTTCATTATTTTTTTTCTTGCAGCAAAAAACTATATTAAAACAGCAGTGTTCACATGTGTTTGTTCTATGATCTCAGGAAGTTGAGCCAATTTTAAACACAAGAACAAGCTTCCCCCCAAAACTAGAAACAGGATAAACAAAACCCCAGTCTCTGAAGGCATCAAATGACTGCGCTTCATTGAACATTAAGTGAGAATGATTTTGTGGCCACTGTGACGGCACCCATGGGTGACTGTTGGTTGAATATGAGGTCTGTCTCAAGCTCAAGACTGTTCCTGTAGAAACAAACTCAGTCAGGTGTAAAAGCTAAAATTACTCCTCAAAGTAAACTTTTTTATTAAATATCAAACTGCCAGTTGATATCTTTGGTTCTTTGAGATTTACCCATGCTTCCATTTAGGGTTATGATCCGTTCTGGTTCATTTAGTAACACCTGTGGTGACTGGCAGTAACAAGAATGTCTTAATAATACAAGTCCCAGAGATTTCAAATGAAAATATTTTATTGTTCACTGGAGGCAGAAAGCACACTTTAAGCAGTCAGTCTGAAATACAACAATAAGATGAGCACTGTGAAACCTTATAAATTCCTGTAGCAATACTTCCAAATTAGGTCATTGTGTGACATATGCACAATTCAGTAAAGACTGGTTCATGTCCTCCAGATTTCATGTGCATGCATTATTTCATTCATTGAATCCCCTAATCCAGCATGGAAATGGCGGACTCCGCCACAATATATCTAGTGTATAGTGTATATAAATAGGTAAATAATTCATGCAAATACATTTATTGGATATAGCAGAATAAATGCCAACCATTTTGTTTTAGTGTTTGGTTTGTCCATTCTGGGCTACTGTAGAAATTAAGGTAACAGAAACACAACAATTCTTATTGTTATTATACACAAATGAAAACATACCTATGAATTTTATATTCCATTTCTGCGAATAGATCCTCCGAAATGTTACACACTGGACCTTTAAGAGCTAATACTAAATAAATCTGCTAATTAGCTTCATAAGGACTGTGTGGATGAACAGTGGCCAAGCAACATGGATCAAAAATGACCCGCCTACTTTAAACCGGTAAGAAAAATGTGGAGAAAATAAAAACACAGAAGTCTCTCATGTGAAATAGTCAAAACTGTTCATATTTTGACCGAAAATGTGTATTCATGTTCGACCCTGTCAGTCATAGTAAAAAGCTGATTGAGAAAAGAAGTTTTCAGGGCCTTTAACAACTATATTCATAAGCATCAATGAAACTGGAATTTCAATCTGCTTTTAGTTGAATTTCCCTTTAATATGATGCAGGTTGTTAACCCCACAGGACAAACCAATTCATTATCCCAAAAAATGAAAAATCAGAAATGCGCTGCAACCATTTCCAGGTGATCATCTCTCCAGCATTTCCATATTGGAAACCTATTCTATCGGATTGATTTCCCAGGGAGACTTGTCAGTTCTCATTCATTTTTCAATTTGCAACTGCATCAGCGCAGGCCCACAGCCTTTGTTGAATCATAAAAAGGCTGTTTTCTTGGCCACTGCCCGCATGCCAACTGCAAACCTATGATCTGACTGCCAAATCAACCATGTGATATATTGATAAGTTGCAGAATTGTGACAACTTAGCGATAGATAGTGGGCCGCCCAAAAAGATGGACGGAAGGAGGGGGGTCCTCAATTTTTGTCTCTGTCATAATTGTGCCCTTTGTTGATTCCATTCCTTGGTGAATCTTTGATTTTGTTCAAAAGTCTGACCCCATTTCTTCCTTGTCTTTCTTGCTCTCAAAGACGGACAGGCTCAGGACAGCCTTTGTCTTGATGTATTAATTACATGGCTCTTCTTCCTCCACCAACATGAACCAAAGGGGGAAAGATGGGGGCTGTTTCTTGGAGCATGGGGAGCAGTTCCGTCCTCCTCCTCTCATCACAGCGGCAGAAGGTGCAGCAGATTAGGTGTCAGATGATATTTAATGTGAAGAGGGCCTGTCTCTTTCCCTGACATCCTCTCCTGGGTGCACTGCTGCACGACACCGATACTCCACTGCTCTCAATCCAGGTCTCATCAAATGGCACTCAAGTCAGAGGCAGAGAGAGAAAGGGAACATATGGCAAGGAGGAAGAACAAAGATAGCGAGGAACGGAGAAAAGAGGATGAAGAGAGGAGGAGATGTGAGATGGAAGTCATTAACAGAAAGTGAAAGAGAGAAAAAGTGGTGTACTGGGGGAAGTGAAGGGGATGTGTGCAGAGATGGCAGGCTAGGAAAGGGCAAGAGATGGAAGCATAAAAAGAAGAGATGGAGGGCAAGAAATTAAGAATCCCAGTTTTTCTGTAAAAAAAAAAAACACAGTAAGCTCAGGCTGCCTGCTGATGCCTACAGTAGCCGAATGGTTGTGACAGTGTGGAAGATAAGAGAATGGGAAGGTGATGGCCATGGAAGAACTGTGAAATACCCTGGGATGAAAATACCTACCCTTAGAGAGAAAACAGGAGGGAAAAAAGCTGTGGGTCTCCTCAGATGTCCTCCCTGGATGGGAATGGCAAGAGGACTGGAGCTGCAAGAAAGCGTGACAGGATGCAGGCCCGCAGGTCGTGGAATCAATTTAAATGGTATTGCTCTGCTCCTCCTTTTTCATCTTCCACTCTTTCAGCCTCGCAGCCTCTCTCTTCCTCTCCCTCTCTCCTTGGCTTATTCTACTGTTTTGTAAAGCACTACAGGAGAGGGAGAGAATACTCAATGGTAGCAAGGAGTACATCTTTGCTTTAAACGGTGACTTTACTGCTCTTAACACATCTGAATGCTCTTTTTTTATGCATCAATTCTGTTTCAAGAAGGGCTAGCAACACACACTGCTAAAGTAGGTTGTGACGTTTCTCCCTCTCTGACTTCTCAGTTTTTTTTTTTTGCTCCAGGTGGTGGAATATTTTGAGGTATAGAGTGCTATTCCAAGCAATTGTGTGATGCCAAAGTTTCACTTAAAGCAGTGGTTTGTATCAGTTCTTTGTATCAGCTGGTATTTGTAGTTTACTTGGTGTTGACAGTGAAAAAGGAAATATCAGCACATGCCTGCACTGACAAACTGTGACAGCTGCAGTCATATTGTAACTGTGTAGCCTATCCATAAAGCTGCTCTATAAGTATAACTGATCCTTAATTGATAGTTATGGTTTGGACACAAACTGTAGATTGTTGTCCTGGGGACCTATAGCGGTGTAAATGTACTGTTAGCAAATATAAGATAAGATAAGATAAAATATGTGATGAATAAAGATAAATATGAAATATATACTATTCTATTTACAGGATATCTATAAAACTACTCACCGAATTCTTTTAAACTTACACTTATACACTTAACACTTATTTGAGACTTACCTGTAGTAAAAAAGTACAAACATTAGCAAATTTCAAAGTACAACTGATGCTGATGAGAATAAACTCAAATGCTAACATGCTAACTATATGTGTGTGCACATGTTAACATGACACCATGCTAAATGTTAACCTGCCAAATTTAGGTTAAATGAAATCTATGTAAGGTATTTGTACAATTTTGCTCTCCCAGTTTCAGACTGCAATACCACTGTCTGGAAATATGAACAGCTGTACACATCCATTAGTTATGATCAAAAACCAGCAAGTCCACACATTTTGTCACACAGCCACACATTAAGCGTAGTTTGCAACAACACAATAAGATACAGATATAGCTAATCTTAGTTCGTGAGTATAAAGCCAAGAATACCCAGCAACCTAATCTTACTCTTTTCCGCAGTTCTTCATTTTTGCTTCTCCTTGCTCTCTGCTATTAGACAATATGTCCATAGAAGGCTGGTGTACATAGACCTCTCGGTTCTAACACAGCCCGAGCCACTCTCCGTCAGCATTCCTCCCCCTGTCCCAGGCCTGAAAACTTCATCCGTGTCCCAAAACTTCAGAGCTGCCAGTGTAAAACGACAGAGAAGCTGTTAATTTGGTAGAAAAGTTACATAATGTTGCTTTAAACCATCTGTTTGGCCGTTCACATGCTAACTTTGACAGTTTAACATCCATTAACATGATGTTGCTATGCTAAATGTAGCATAAATGCATACTAACTACAGGCATGCTAATGTGCTAAAGGATGTCTAATGAGCCTTATCTGACTGAGCTGCTAGCATGGCCACAGTCTTATTGTTTCTCTTGTAATATTCTCGACCGTATTTAACTAAATATATTGCATAAATAGAATCATCCATGAGAGCTCAGAAACTCTCATTACACCTGTAATTGATTTGTGTGTAGAAGTGTGTACACAGTACATCATTACTTTGTAAATAATTAATTCTAGAACTTCCAAAGCAGACAAATGAAAATCCTAAAACTGCATGTCACGGTACAAGAGATAAGACTTTGTCAGAGTCCTGCAACGTGTGCCACACTCACCCAGGCTAGAGATTTTGCTCAGGGGAATAACACCTTTGGCGTTACAAGTGATCTGGCAGATGGTCAACTCTGATTGAATTCTCCCCCCATCTCTTTCCTCCCTCCACAAGCTTCATTGCACGGCTCACATCTTGGCCAATACTGTCCTTTGTGTCCCTCGTGGGTGGAAAAGCAAAGGCTTGCTGATCTACACTCACGCCCATGCCCAGCAACTCCCTGCGGTTTTGGGCACTGTCCTGAATTGAAGGAATAAAATCTTTGGACTTGATCACCTTTATTCCCCCTGAAAAATGGCCTTAGACAGCCCTCTCTCTTTCTCTGGACCACAGCATTGAAGTAAAACAAAGGAGAAAGGTAGAGAAAGGTATATCTTTGGGTTCATTTTCTGAACCAGTAAGGATTTGTCTTTGTCCTGACTTTGTATCTCTGTGTATCTCTGTCAGCCACGTGGCATTCCTGGTGTTTTTAATGCATCAGAATGTGGCTGTTTCTTTATGCTTATATAGGTGCTTGTGTGTGTGTATGTGTGTTTGTGAGTGCACGTTAACGTGTATGTGCACTGGCATCAAGAGCTAGAGTCTGCCAGTGGGGCGTAGCCCTGTCTGTCCATCTGTCAAGCCTGGAGAGGTCCCACTCTGCGACTCCTGTGGCTGTCAGGGCACTTTGCCCTCCACAGTGTGTTGCTCTCCTCCCATCCCTCCCTCTCTCTCTTCTTCCTCCCCTCCCCCCTCCTTCCACCTCTCCTCCTCCTCACAGCTGCCTCCTCAGCTGTGTCCACTGGCCATCGGCCCACTCCTTGGAGCATGTCCTGTTTATCTCACACAGTCCAAGCAGCAATCACACCCACGCGCTAACACACAAGATGCACGCGAGTACTGTATGAGTGCCGACACACTTTAATGGGTGTACACTTAAAATGAAGTCACACAGACACGTGCAACCACGCTTTGCACTGTCCCATTTCAGAGATGTAGTTTTTTATCTTTGCACATCTGCGGTTTACATCTGTGTGAGCCCGTTCAGCAAATGTGACAGTTACAAACAATATTCACCTTGCTAGCTGCAGGTATATTCTACTTGAAAGCAAGTAACTATTCCTGAAATACTGCCACTGAACAAGACATGAATCTTCCTTTTGCTCAATATAATTTCTGATCCTGCTCTATGACCACTGTAGTTCATGCAAAGCACAGGATTCTAATTTGGCACTCAAGGCGACGCAAGAGCTTTGTTAACCTATCTCTACTCAGGCACAAAGTCTTTAAATTTTAATCTTCTCTAAGTGTCAGTCATATATTTTTATAGCGATATCTAGCCTCCTCTACTTTCATCTTCAGGTGTTGCCACTTCAATCAGTGGTGAAAAGTAACTATAAGTACATTTACTCGAGAACCTACGTAACTACAATTTTGGTGTACTTCATTTGAGTATTTTCATTTTTTGATTCTATATGCATCTGCTACTAGGGATGTCCCGACCTGAACTCAACAATCGGTACTGCCAATCAAGGCATTTTTTCTGTATCGGCTATGTTGAGCTTTATTGACCCGATCATTTGTTTTAGGTCAGCTGTCACACAGCTGTTTTTACTCATGAAGCTTTAATTTACGGTGCAACCATCGTCAACTCTCTCGTTCTTTCTTTCCTCCATACTGCTCTGTGTGTGCGTGTGTGTGAGAGAGCCTCGCCCGCTAAGTTTCACCACGGCACAACCACAAACAATAAGAGTAATTAATTAATGTAATCTGAGCAAAAGATGTAGATACAACAGAAATATGGAAAACCAAACCCTGGTCCAAGACCCTGTCTTGATGAGGACACGTTTTTTTCAAATTTCGCTGCCACCATAGTTTCTCCTAAGTGCATGTGCACAAGGTTGCACATGCATGATGCATAGACACACAATTGCAAAGCGTCCAGAAACTCTGCATAATCCACAGACCTGTTTTCATTGGAACTACTTCTTACCAAAAATAGTCCCTATGAAGACTGCTCACAGCAAGATATGTGGAAACATTGGAAATTGGCAGATTAGTGAAAACAAATGCAACTATGCATTTCACTGGCATTCTTCTTATTTAGTTTAGCAAAGTTAAATGTAAGACTCATTGTTTAAGTGCCATTTAGTGCTGTGTAATTGCTGTGCTTTATAATGTAATGAGATGTTTCATCAGTTGGAAAAACAGCATATTTAAAATATTGATTTCAACAGTTTCAATGAGGCATGTGCATCCATTTGAGCGCATATTACTGTAATTATCATTGGCAAAGAAAGACTCAAAAGTATGAACACACAAGCCAAAGGATCACAGAATAAGGGAGAAAAGCTCTGCAACGGAAGAGTGGGCACCCATAATAGATTTAATAAAGGTAGACTGACTCTGTCTTGCTCTTTCCCTCTGTATGTATAAAGCACATCTCCTCCACAACCCCAAGTAAGGAGAGCTGAGCCCTGGGCCAGGAGGAGACTCGCTGCATTCATCTCCAAGGTAAACAAACACCAAGTGGAAAAAAACGGGGATAATATATGGACTAACTTGCCTTAAGCATTCTTATCATTACAATAACACTGTTTCCCATAGTTAGAAATATGTGGCCCAAGCTGTGTTGCTCTGCTTAAATGAATTTTATTTCAGGGTGGAGATGCAGAGAAACGCAGTTAGGGGAAGTACACCAGCCAAATTTAACATGTAATAAATTACACACATATTCTTCTCTCAGCTTGCTTTGATTAGCAGCCTTGGCAAATATATCACATTTTCCAGCAGTGGCCAAATGGAAGACCAGTTAGTGCACTGACACGATCTTACTCCCAGTGTGTTAGGAAAGCACTTTGTTAAGCTAGACTTTCCTTTGTGACTAATGCATGATGACAGGAAATTAGAATGTATGAAAACAAATTCCAATCCACAACTTTAATCTCAGTAAATGCGTCAGTAACTAGGAGCGTTCTGTGTATTTGAGATGCATTCCTTTAATTAAGAAATTTATTGACTTCTCTATGCACAGCGGCAGCCAAAACTGGGCTGGGGCTGGTGTTTTCGGGAATGATAGCAGGCTTTGAAATGCTACACTGGCTCGTTGAGATTCGCCAATCACACTGACTTCTTCCTGACTCTGTTTCCCGACCGCAGCGTGATCATGAATCTGAGCCGGAAAATGCTGCTGGATTTGGCAGATGAAGAACTTTGAAATTGAGTTTGACAGTGTTGGAGTAGCAGTGAGTGATACTTAATACCACACAGAGGAAGGAGAGGATAGAAGAAGAGGTGAGTGATGCTGCGGATCTGGACTGTTTGTGCCTCCATGCTGGGAGGGATTTCTGCCAAATACAAATAAACACAAAGCGGAACGCATTGTGCACACATCATACATGCGTACACACATACTATATACACAGGGATGGATGGATTACTGCACAGGCCTACTGTGCACAGGCCCCAAAGAGTGAAGGGGGCCCAATCCAGCCTCTGTTCGAAGTGACTGTTATTTACATGTCTTGTTGGAAAGTATAAAAGCTCAATAAAAAATATGGATCTCCAGATGGCATTCTATTTGTTCACTTTGTCTGACAATTCTTTGGCTACAGTATCTTTACATTAAAATCAATAATGCAGTTTAAATATGTCTGACAGCAGAATAGCTCTGCTTTGAAAACTTGGTCTGATTAGAAAGTCTTCTGCAATATTGTGTATATTATGCTATAGTTGGTTTACAACCTGGAGGTCGGGACTCCCCTAAGGGGCCACAAGATAAATCTGAGGGGTCACAAGATGATTAACAGGACAGACATAATCTTGTCCTTTTTCTAGATTTCTTTATTCAATTCTTTCCTGAAAAATCATTGAATGCGTACAGAAAATGCAGCATTTTTGTGTGCATGATTTCATTTTACTATGCACCCGTCCACCAGCTGTGCATTAGACAACACTCACTTTGGCTTATGGATGGCAATGCCAGTGTGATGGATGGTCGATCCACCATTTCAGTCTGAACAGAAATATCTCATCAGCTGATAGATGGACTGGTGTGAAATTTTGGACAGACATTTGTATTCCACTTGACATGGAGGTGAGCCTGTGACGTATCCTGTGGCGCAGGGGTTTTCGAAGTCTGATACCGTGAGAAATAATACAAACTGGAATATAACGATGTCATGGAGTCAATAAATTAGCGTTTTTTTAAACTGGCACCATTATGCTCAATTAGCTATCAGCAGTTCCTATTTGCAATGTGCCAATGGATGTACAGACAGCTGTCACGGGATTACTTTGACGCTGAAGAAAACTTAAAAACGTGATTGTCAGGCATGGTCTGGATTTTAAAAAAAATTATTCCTAAGCAGATTTATTCACATCTATTCGCAATGGACATCGGATGTAATGATATTCTCGGATCCTTGGAAAGTCACACTGAATCTAAAAGCATGTCTCTCTGGTAAGATTAGTCACTTGACTCTGAGAAGGAGTTCACATTTTGAACAAAATATTATCATGTTGGCATTGTCATTGTGAGCATTTGGCAAGTACAGCCTCTCAAGGCCACTGGCATGGCTTCAGACCCTAAGTCTTCCTCATTTTGTAAATTAGTGAACATAAAATTATTCAGATGAAATGTTATGAGAAAGAAGACAAAGCTTTGTTAAAAGAGGTTAAAAGTAAAAAAAAGTAAACAAAATACTGAACTTCAGGTGTGGTTTTCAAGCAACAGCGGCATTTTAGAGTAACTGTTAACAAGCAAATTGATGGTTGTCTCATAATCCATCCTTGTACAAAGGCATGCTTTTATATGTAAGCACACATACAGAAAATAATCACTTATTCATAAAACTCATTACCCAAACTTAAATCAGCCGCTGCTTATAAGCACACACAAACAGAGGCCCAGATAGGATGAGTTCATATGAAACACTGCATGTACTAAAAAAAAGAACAACACAGAATTAATTAAACATCAAGCAAAGTGTAAAAAAATGTCACGTTCTACCTTTTAGCTCAAAGTGAATGCATTTTTTTTGTCACTCAGCTGCTAATTTTCATTTCCAAAACCACATTCCAAACACACCTACACACTCTGCCGCAGACAGACGCACACACAAACACGCGTGTCATTCTGTAATTTCTGCTCCTTTGTATTTCTATCCACTTGAGTGTTACTAATAGAAAGAAAATGAGCAAGCGCTTTGAAGTTTGCCAGCAACAATTGAGATGATTGATAGTTGGGTTTCTAAATAGCAGGATATTGCATCTAGAGCGTAGAATAACAATGTGAAACAGCATCGGGGAGAAAAGCGCAATCGCTTTTCTGCTCTGCTCACATACTGTGAGGTGCAGCAGGCGTATGCACAAATCCATATGCTTGTAAAGTCATCAACACATACATACATGTGAGCGCTGACAAAAACACACATAAACGCCAGCCAATAAACTGGAAAGCGTAGGAGAAGCCACAAAGTGCATAGATAACTTAATCAGTAAATAATAGAGTACATTTGTTCCTGGTGAAACGGGCTCTTTTGAGGATAAGGCTCGCAGTGGTTGCCATGTGAGAGATGAGAAAAGGGGAGAGGTGGAGAAAGAAAGTCAAAGCAGGGAGAATAAGCACAGCTCATCAGTTAGCTTGAGATAGTAGCTTGGAGGGGAGAGATAAAGCCATTTTGGCACAGTCAAATCATGCATCCATCACAATGCTTATCGGTCACTTGGGAAAGGTGCCTCTAATAAATCGCCAACTGCAACGTCAATAGCTCAAAGCCAGACAATGGGAGGCAGTGGAGCAGCTCTCTTTGCTTGTTTGAACAGTGTGACTTATTTGGAGGGCAATCAAACAGAATGGGAGATATTTAGAATGTGAGCTCACTTCATATCTAGCCAGAGGGAGATATGGAGGTGCAGTGATGGCTTCCAGATTTAAGAAGAGCGAAGGGGGAAAAGGTGAGGAAGATTGCGGTTGCTGTAAGACAACTGACAACCTCTTCGTCTTGTCTTTGTTGTCCTGGTGAGACCATGTGGTGGTCAAAGGTTCAGCTACCTCTGAGATTGTTCACACGCGGTAATAAATAGCTTGTTGCTGCAGGGCAGAGCTGTTGATGTCAGGTTTCAGCTCCATCAATGTTCAGCTTGGCTTAAAGGGTCAGTTCACCTAAATGACTTTCCACTATTGAGTCTGGTCAGGCAGAGAGTTTTCGATTTTATGTGATCTTTATTTCTAAATCAGCAATAGAGTAGAATGGAATCATTTGTGGGGCTTCTATTCTCATCCTAAACATTAAATGTTTTTTTTCTGTGTTGCTTGTATGAGCGTTCCAAGTCAGGCTGAACAAACTCTCTTTTGTGCAAACTTCATACACATTCCAGCCTGAAGAATGCCACCTGTGTATGAGTAGGTGTGTGTTCATGAGATTGGATCAATATAATAAATGTCGCCCCTGAATGGTCATATAAGGCTGCCCATTCCACTCTGTTTGTGGTAAAGTTTAATTCACTCAAAATGTCAACATGTCATTCAAAATGTCACCGAAGAGTAAAAAAAAAACACAGAGCTTCAAGTCTTGCTGTCAGAAATCAACAGGCGAAAACATGACAAATTAAGCAGTGTCAATACTTGTATTATGGAAATTGAAACAATTAGAAAACATTAAGACAAGCTGCCAACGAGGCATCGCCAGAATAATGCTGCATTGTGACAGGAATAAGCGTGTAGAGTCAGTGGTTTGACAAAAAAGCTAAATGGTCCAGGACTTAGATGGGAGGTGCACAACGAGACGTGACAGTCAAAGAGATGTACATGGGAAGATTACACAGTAGGTGATGTTACGGGCCGTGCAGCAGAGAATGGTAGTGGACAGAGACCAGCAGAAAGAACCGGAGGCAGCTGTCAGAGTGAGACTTCCATAGCAACTACTGAACTGTATATTGCTGTGCCACAATATGGCAATAAAATCCTTAAATCTAAATCTGAAATCGTAAATTGGCTAGCCATGATGATGATATGGTGGACAGAGCATTAATTTAGCATTAAGTTCATGTTAGTATATTTTATAGTATGTATTTTGTATTTTTTTTATTTTGGTTTCATACATAAGCTCCAAATTTGTTCATATGAAGGCATTTTTTAAATCAAACGAGTGTTTATCCCCTGTGGAAAAATACGGTTATCTGTACACGACTAATATCAAAGCTAAAAAACCTATAAATTCAAGAACATCCTCGGGTTAGGGTTAAAATGGGGGTGATCTGCAGTTTAACTGTAATAAGTAAATTCTCAGCCTTATTTCAAAGAGGTGGATAAACTGAGTTTACTTAGGTTTACGCCCAAGTAAACCCAAGTAAATCGGGCTGTCAATGTTAGTGTTGGTTAGTCAATATAATCCACGGACCTTTAGGTTAAAATCTGTTGCTAATGAAAACTACTTTTTGTTCTCTATTAATACAAATTGTAACAACCGTGTAAATTACTGACAGCTCTTGCTTTAAATTAAAAAAATTCTTAAACATTACTAAAGCAATTTGATCAAGAATGTTGTTTTTAACTTACAGAATTGAGTTAGTTTTACTTAAAATGTTCAATATGATCACTAAACAATTAGAGTTAAATTAACTTCTGGTTATCTGGTTTTACAGCGCAAAAATTCTGACCAAAACCAATTTTCAATAAACACAGTAAACACCCTAAATTTCATTCTATTTGCATTGTTTGTTTTATGAAATTACTGGACTTTGTCAAAAACTGACAATTAAAACTGAAATTATTTGCATAGATAAATGTGTATGTGTGTGTAATTAAATTGAGCTGAACCTTTCATTGCTGGCATTAATTCCAGCAGTTATATAATTTATTATTCCGGTTTGTTCATACACTGAAGCTTTTCTATTTTTCTCCCTGGAAAAAAACACAAAGAGAGACGGAAAGAGCAAAACAAATGCATGTGTATAATTCAGCTGTGGTTGAATCACAGGGTCTTTTTTTACATGATAATACCACATTTATATCTATTAATATGAATGGAAGTTAGAGTTGATACAATAGCTTGAGTGCCACCACAGAGATGAAAGTATAGTGCGCTGTTTGCTTTTCTCCCGGTCAGTGGATTTTGCTGCACACACACAACCCATCACACCGAGTGCTTATTTTTTTAGTACACATGCTGGCGTTCTATTTTCATATTGACATTGAGCAAATCTGCTCTGTGGGGATTGAAACATTGGCCTTGGAGAGCTGCGCTAGCTACCGAGACAGACGGTAATCCTCCGGCAAACCCCAGCTCATCCCAGCCCATCATTACATCTCTCTGACCTAGAGCGCTGCTTCCGAAACCCCCTTCTTCCTCCCTCCCTTACTCCCTCCCTCCCCCTTCTTTTCGCTCTCTCGGAGAGCAAGACGATGCTTGCCTCAACCTTATTACCATTTCAAAGATTTCCCACAAAATCAGTCCACATTGCCCCGCATTAGACTGGTGGCAGGGGGCACTGCGCTCTCCGATTCCAAATGTCTCTGAAAGTTAAGACACTGGGAGAGGAAGCAATATCATTGCTGATACCCAGCCAAACACAGGGGCAAGTATTCCTGACCCGACTTCAAAGTTGCAGTGGGGAGTGAGGCCAGTCTTACCCGTCACGCCCTGACTACACTGCAATCTAGGCCAATAAAGAGACTCATACACAGATTCAGTGAAAGGAAGGGCTTTAATGATATGCTCTTTCCATGATTCAATACTTCTATAGTGGCCTCTGCTGAATAACCGAGGAGTAATTTTGTTGGCTATGAATGCACGCCTAATGTAAGTTCATTTAATTTGTTGGCACTCACCCCAACTTTGATTTAAGCGGTTATCCAATTTAAAATAAGCGGTTACATTGTGTCTTTTTTTGAGCAGGGAGAAATAAAGTTTGCCCATACAGAACTAGCTCTTTAGTGACATTTAGGGAACACTGGCCTATTCTCAGTTGTCACAAACAGCGCCGCAGTGAATGATCTGTTTTCAGAGCTGAGCTGAATGTGATAATAACAGCGAACAATGACTGAAAGTCTCCTGTTAAACTACAAAGACAGCCATGAAGGTGAACTTCTGAGGATTTCTTAAAAATCTTCACCTTGCAACATCAAAAGAACCCATTTTGACACACTGCGGTGATGTGATTTCATATTAAAAAAATACTACAAAAAACGTGTCCATTTATTTTTCAATTCCAAAGGCATGAAACATTGGTGAGAGGATAAATAATGCTGACGCTTCTTTGCTGTGTGGAAGGGCATTCATTCAATCTGGGGTATGATTGAAAAGTCCCAGTGCCCAGGGTTCAAAGCACTATTACATGGCACTGTGTCTGGGTTTTTCATCTCAGATGGGTATCTGGGGGCCGACATGGAGACAGATAGGATATCAGAGCCAAGGATGATACAAGGATCGCCTCTGAAAATCAATCGGCAGACAGTCCTACATTGGTCTCGCCTATTTATTTCTGCATCGCTCTGTGCGAGGCCCTTCATCAGTGCAGCCTTCTGCACAAAGTCCAACACATAACGCGAGCCAGATCTGGTCCCACTGAGCCAGACAGACAGAGAGAGAGAGGCATGTGACATCCTATTTCTTAGCTCTGTGTTCCCAACACATCAAGCCATGATCACCACACAGAAAAAAATAGATGGATATGCATATTAGGAATACAGTGCCTATCTATATTTATCAGTAAGGGTTGTATCAATTCTTATGCAGAGATCATTGTTATATTCCGTATATTCATGATTTCGGTTTGGAAAAGACCTTTTCTGAATTTTACATTTTACTGTGAATGGTGGAGCCTGGTTTCAAATGCAAGGAATATGATGTTTTTGTATTTCAGGGTTCTTACTGAACCACCGAACACAGCTGAATGATCCAAATGAACTCTATAGGGCTTACAGGGGTCTGTATCAGTGGTTTCCAACTTGCGGGTTGGCACCTATCAAGTTGTCCAAAGATAGATAAGAGGGATCGCATAAATTACAAAACAGGAAATAAGAAAAACATGACATTTCTTCTACACAAATGATTATTTTTCAAGTTACTTGTTTTTAAACTCTCCCCATCTGAGAGGGATAATCACTTTTTATAGTTTATCTTGTTAGCCATGCCTACTTAATCACAGTAAGTCTAATTTAATCAACTAATGTTTTCTCATTAACTCAGTGTAATTTATTTGTCAGTTTCAGGTTAACTTAAATTGACTATTTATCACATTCAGAACCATTTCAGAACTTGTAACATTGTAATGATGAACCAACTGACTATTCATATAATAAAAAAATACTATGCAACTTCGAAAGAAGAAATAGCATATTACTTCTCTTTCAAATGAAAAACTGAATTTACAAGAAATAAAACACACCTTTGCTCAGTTCAGGGTTTAGCTGCTACAGCCAAGTAGCTTATGGTGGCTAATATTAGCTAATGTTAGCAAACTCAAGATAGATTTGTTGTACATCACTAAATTTTAGGACTCTTCTCTACTTGCGCTACTGCTACATTTTAGCATGTCACAGACACCCATTTCAATATAGTTTGTGCTAACGATGCTGCACTGTACAGCTCTCAGTGATGATGCAATGTGTCGATGATCAATGTACTGCTATTGAGTGTCTATAGAACGTAGTAAACAAATTATAAGGGAGTGACTTCGAACACAGCTGTAATGTCTCTTTAACATGTTAAAAGTCATTGTTAGTTTATTGGCATAGTTTGGAGCATTAATGGGTTGAATTATCCATATTGTTATAATCTGAAGAAAGTTATGTTATATATGTTATAATATATTGATAGCAGTCTTTTCATACATGTGTGATGAATTAGCAGCACAGAGCATGAGGTATCAGATTTTAAACCGCTACATTGGAGACATCATAACTTTGTTAAACGTATATTTTTTTAAGTTCAGTTAAGTGGGCAGTTTAATATTTGTAAAACTCATTAACAAACTGACCAAACTTTTCAGCACCACCCTGTTGTTCAGGTAACTCCAATTTTTAAGACAGCCTCGTCGGTGACACGTCCATGTTGAAACAACTTAATGTTCTTTATAGTTTGTTTCACTGCTGCTTCACAATTCTTCTCTTGACACGTTGATTTGCATTCCCTACCTTGCTTTTTGAGTAAACAGTGAAAACATTTCCTCTCACTGGAAAGACTTCTCTCTTGTTTGTTTTCTGCTGAGTTTCTCTTTTCAGCCGCAGAATACAGCAACTGAAGGTTACACCTCCTCTCTGTTGGCTGCTGAAAGTTACCACTAGAAGTAGGTGAGGCAGACTGAGGGATGCAGCACAAATGTGTTACATCACTTTAACATCATAAATGATAATACTGCATACTTTATAGTGCAAGAGTATTCAAGGGTGGATTGTTTTTTTAAAATTCTTTTAGGAGCCTTTTGTTTGGGTCCTGGCTGCAGGTCAACAGCATCTTTTCTTACACTTCCACCTTTGCACCCCTTTATGAAGAAAGCTGTCTGTAAAGCAAAGACATAAAGCCTGCTTTGCTGACAATGTGACCTTTAAAAATTCTGAAAAAATTGCGGAAATATTCCTCACTCTGTAGCACATTACATCTAAAGGTTAACGACATCTATTCGTCTCACAAGCTCTCCTTCCATCCCTTCACTTGGCAATGATCCAAGCAGAGAAAAGTCTGCATTCGCAAACTAAACACTTCAACTTCTAGAGAATTAACGGGATTAATCATCTTTCAGGCAACTCAGGCAAATAAATAAATAGGAAAAGCTTCCTGGCTGGTGCTTACGAGTGGAGAGGAAAGTAACAGGTTGCTGAACCTTGTTAACTGTGAAACTTAACACCAGCAAACAGGTTTGTGTAGATTAATTAACAAGATGGGTGCAGCTATAGGCACACACCACAATGCCCGGATTAACTGCTTATACTTGGTGTCTTAAAACCCTTATTTATACTCTACACCCCATTCCAAGCTCCAGCTTTGCTCAACAAGGTCTTTCCCTGGTAATAATCCTTTAGGGCTAAGAGAGAGTAGCCATTCGTTTTACTTCTTTCTTATTTTTCAAATTTTAAAGCAGTACTAATAGTTCTTTTTCGCTTGGTACACTCGGTAGAACACATCCATATGGGGATTGTGTCCTTGTGAGATCAGTCTGAAGAAACTCTTTCAATAAGCCAATGAGACTGATGGCTACAAAAAGGCCCTGCACAGTCTGTTCTCCTCAGTCTACTGGCACTTCACCTTGCTTAACCTGACTACAACAGAGCCCTTTGCTAGCTGTCCGAGAGCAGCTAGGGTGTTGCTATAAGGGCTTGTTTCTGCATTGTGCTTTTTTAGCTTATTAACTAGCCGCATTACCTGCCGTTTTTGCTAAGCTATCATGTTTAGCCGCTTACGAGTATGTTCAGTGTTTACCACTGGCTAGCTAATGACTCGCTTGTTTAGCATGCAAACTTCTGAAGTGGAACGGCTGCAGCGAAGTTGAAAAGATCTCCCAGTGGGTTAAGCAAAGCTAGCAGCCCATGCCCGAGTGCTGGTGGGTTTATCCTCCTTATGAGGTGGATACATACAGTGCTTGCCCAGTGCATCTCGGCATGTTTTGCTCAGCAAAAACTGCACTTGCTAGCCCAGAGGCCTGTGCGCACTTTTTTCGACTCTGAAAGACAGCAGTGGAGAGGATGGTTGGACGGATGGTATCACCTTAATCGACCTGAGCGGCCGAGTGCTTCAAAGTGTCACGGCCAGCCCCACATCCCTGTCAACAGCAAATGTGGCTCGTGGGCAATTATTTTCTCCCCTAGCAGCTAGCAACAGTGAGACACAAATTGCCTGTTTTCTCCAACTTTGTACTGGAGCTGTCACAGTCCTGGTTGTCCCCTAAGGCTCGACTCTCTCTCGACTCTGCCGTTCACTTGGTCCAAATGTGAACCTATCCTGACGTGACCCATTGGTTTGTGGGATAACGTTTCGAACCCTCAAGTTTGACATTATGGCCATCACCATGACGTTTTTATGGAGCCAGGAGCGGTGGCAGCTGCACCTACTTTCAAATCATCTGTAGCAGGAAACAATGCCGGCTTGCCTGATCACACACATTCTTGCATTACAGATAAACGGCACACTTCACAGACCTGGAAAATCTGTCCACTAATTATATTAGTTTTAGTCACTGAAATGTGACTAAAACTAATAATTCATTCATAGAATTTATGCTTTAACTCTTCTTCACAATGGATTTAACTGAAATGCCTGTGATGTTTGAGTGCTGACTTTCTTGACATTGTGGGTGTTCACATCATTATTGGGTGAAAAGTTGATCTGAACATACAGACAAATCAGCTAAAGGTTTTAAGGGTCAGACAGCTGAATGTTCTTGACTCGCCAACTTAGTCACATTACTTCCAGTTCAACTAAGCATACTCTTGAAGGGGATGATGACCTCAAGGGAGGCACACCCTCAAATTAAAGCTGAAAGTTGGCACTTTGACCTCATAGTTAGTGTTTCATTTAAAATCCAGTGTGCTCGTGTATAGAGCCAAAACAGTTTCAATGATGTCAGTAGTAAAACTAAAGTAGAGCATTGACAGTATATTATTTCCAGCCCACCTCTTCACCGCCTGTTAAGACAAAGTCAATAGCAGGGTTTACATGCACATGTGGTTGGATACTTGCCAAGCTCTGGTCTTATTGGGGTTAAACCATTTACATTAACCTGTAATGCCTCCAAATGCCTCTTCCTGTTGCCATTAATTAACCAGATAACTGAATGTTGTCCACAGATTGACCGGTCCCCCAGAAGCAAGTAGTTTAGGCAGGACTTTTTTCACTGTTAGCGTTTCAATTGATGGATCTCATGGTAAATTGGAAGTCCGTATGAAAGTAGATGCACAAATGTATGAATTCAGTTCAGCCTGGACAACTTTGGTTAACAGGGAAGCATGCAAAACCATGGCCACACCTCATCTGTACCATAGACAAAATAATTCAGCCTTACCTAATCACACAACTTAACGTACAGAAATGGTATTTCTTTTGTCATTTATTAGTTTTTTTGTCAAGAGCTAGATCGATAGACCACTCTCATCTTTAACGTGAAGCTGCATGCCACAAACTACTGGGAGTGGTATCAATCTTCTTATCAATCTCTTGGTAAGAAAGGGAACATGCATGTTTCCCCAAGTAGTCCATTAAAGTGAAATCTTGTGAAATACTGTTTCTGCATTTTTGGACTGATTGGATGATGACTCATAGGGTTATAACTTTTTACTTAGTAGGGAAATGCAACTTAACTTGATACCGTGTTGGTTTTAAAGCCGTTCAAATATGGATTTAAAAAAATACTAATTCATTCTGACACTGTTCTTTATAGGAATAGGCAATCCAATAAGCATTTCATTATTTTCTTATTGTTTATTTAGACACCACTAATGAACAGTGTGAGGTACAAAATGGAGAAAGCTGTGGTTGGATTTGATCCTTTAGTCCTCACATGTGTTTCTAGTAGGGGAATCTATCTGGGTGGAGATAATAATTGTTTATGTGAAATTTATATTATATAGTATATGAAGCAATAACAGGAAGAACTGACTTCAGCTGACTCTACCATTACATATGCTTTCGACTGTGGTCTCTCATCACTCACTCTGAGAAAGAAATGGCGGTTGGCTTTAAAGGCTAACTCAGCATGATATGACCGCCATATTAAACAGCTTGCTGGAGTGTATTGCCTTACACTGAAAATTCCCTTTGACCTTGAGATGATCTGGTATAGGTTGATAGGTATGCATCTGTCAGTGGATGGTATAGTATGTCCAAAATTTTACCGTTTCTGCTTATATTGGAAAACATTTCTTTCCTTTTATGGAGTAAAGCATTTAGGTGAAATGATACTGTACTACTGACATAAGTAGTAAAACTTTGTTTTTATGGTTCTTTCTTCTCTTTCTCAGACTCATGCAACCCTCTCCCAACCACACACACAGACACACACACTGAAACCACACACAATTATTATCACAGCTTTCCAGAGGCAGCAAAGCAGCTGCTCTTTCACTTGATCTTTTATAATGGGAACAGCAGCAAAGAGTCAGTAATGACATCTCAGCTCACAGCACTATTCCAACACTTCCCATCGCATGACCCCAGCCGATGAGAAAACTCTAACTCTGGCTGTTGATGGAAAAAATGCTTAAAGATTGAATTATAACCCGCCAATAACAGACGCAGTAGGGGATTATACTGAGGTTTGATTGACATTTACTGAATGTGACAGTCTTACCAGCCGTAGATTTTGTACGACAGAGGAGCCAGAACACCGGAACACGATCATGGGTCATTTACCAGCAGGCTGCTTTAACACAGGGGATAGGACTCAGTGAGAAAATGGTGGACTACATCTAATCCTGCACATTTACTATGGGTAGAATATTCATGTGATATAATGTCTAGTGCAGTGGTTCTTAAC
>NW_023340246.1:4988130-5005589 GCF_004916995.1 Morone saxatilis
GAACCCCTAGGGTTCGATCGAACCAAGGTTGAGAACCACTGGTCTGTATAACTCTTAGTTTTATCAACAAAAACAACAGTGAAAAATTTGAACAATTTTCCATGAGGAAAACCAGACAAAAGCTAAATAAAAAATTAACCTTTGAAAATGAATCTAAGTCGAAATGTATAACAGTAACAAAAAAAGAGATAATAAATCACAAACTCCAGATTGGTAAATCCTCCATCTCCTTTTCAGAAATACATTTTCTCTTTTTTCTGTTGGACTAGCATTTTCAAATGATTGTAAGGTAAAGTCTCAATCACTCCCAATAACATTAGCTAACGTAACAGGCTCTTGGAAGGACAGCGACAAAACAGCTGGGACAAACTATGAAAACATTTAGGCTAGCACACTAAACTCTGCACACACCTTCCCCTGACACCTCCACACTCAGATGTGCAGAGATTTTATTCTCTATGAAGTTTCACCAGCAAAATCTAACCTTAACTGTCCTTAATCAAATGTGACTAAAACTTATAGACTTATAGACTGTCCAGTCCACTGCTTGCAGCCCATTCATTTCCATGTGTCGTTGTTATTGCCTTTATTTACTATGGCACTATTGATATGTATTGTTTTTCACCCTTTAACTTCACCTTTTTTATTTTTTAATAATGTAATATTTTTTCCCAGAGTGACTATATTCTTGTTCTTATTCAGGTGTTTTATCTCTGGAAAAGCAAATCTGCTCCAACTAGACACAGCATATCATCACACTGTTGTTGTTGTTTTCACATTTATATTCAGTTGGAAAAGATAGGGGGTACCAAACAACAAATAAAATGTCGAAAATTGCTCATTTGTGAGGATTTTCTGTAGAATTGGTGCAATAAAAACACTTCTAATGGCCTGCTGTCTCAGCAGCAGCAGCATCGCTAACCACACAGTTACGGATTAGAGTAGATGATGTAATGGCTTCAGAGAGTTTATTTTTCATGTAAAACTATGTTTTTATTTGTTCCATCTCTACTAATTGAGAGTAATAGAGTAAGAGCTTTTTAAAAAAAAACTTTGGACATGAGTGTGGACAATCATCAACTATACAAACAGTTGCCACAGTGCTAATACATTGCCAGGCCATTATTTATGTAGGTGATGTTTTGATGAAATCTTTAATTTTGCATGTTTGACAAACATCTTGGGTTTGTCCGACATCATGATGTGAGAGTTGACATATTTATTTGTTTTACTAAATTATTAATGGCTGCTGTCGTTTAAATTAAATTGTGCCCACAAGTTTAAACCCACAGTCCCTGAATACTGTTTAACTTTCTCAAGCTGAAAAAGGGGGTGTGGGTTCTGTAGAGGTCCTATGGGACAGTAAAGAACTATTACATGGTGTTGTCAGGTCTAGTAACAGCATAGTAAGCCCCTGAAGTATACGGGAGTTGGGAGGAATCACAGGGCAGTCACTAAATAACCCACAGCAGCTTTAGAATAATACATGATTACTGTTTAACATAAATTCAATTATCATAAGCCTGTTTTTACAAATCAGCACACCCAGCCAGCTGAAAGAGAAGACTCAACATGTTCACATAAAATTGAGAGGCGTTGCAGTATGTTAAGACTGAAACTCGATTACAGTCAGAGTGAGAAATAATTACTCTATGAGATTTCACACCTAATCTGTTTTGTTCGGTTCAAATGATCTGTGGTGTGTTTGTCCAGTTTAGGCTGATGTGAATTCAAAGTCCCCATGAAATGGAAAGCAGACTGCTGTTTGCGTCGGCATATTTACGTGTTTCCTGCAAATGAGGGAGGGACTTGTCTCTGTAGTGAATAGTGCTGAATGTTACATAAGGTCACCCTGACTCTGCTGGGCTTGGAGCTCCCAGTGAACAGCACAGCCAGACCGACACAAATACAGTATCCAAGGCAGATGAAGGCCGATTGACGACAGGGCATACAATAACAAGGTGGTTTTCTTGCCAGATTGGTCTCCTGACACCTGAACCTGAATCA
This sequence comes from Morone saxatilis, assembly GCF_004916995.1. Taxonomy (NCBI): domain Eukaryota; kingdom Metazoa; phylum Chordata; class Actinopteri; family Moronidae; genus Morone; species Morone saxatilis. Next base: position 4,990,138 of record NW_023340246.1, read on the forward strand.
GCTAACTAACTAACTAACAGCATCTAACATTACCATGAGCGGCAGTTAGCTAATTCTAGCAACAGGTCCATCTGGAAACTCCATAAATCACCTCGGTACCGCTGTCATAAATCTGGCCTCCGTCTGTCTCTGAGGTTGTGTTCACTGGGAGGCTGCTGAGCCCCGTTCAGTTGCACGCAAATGGCAGCTACACTGGCAGTTAGTGGAGTTGACTCAGTGCCGCTGGAGGACATCAGAGAGAAAGCCAGAAAATATTTTCTCCATAAAATATGAACCAGTTCCAACCAAATCAGTAAGAGAGTTTTCTGTGAAATTGGTTAGTCCACAGTTATGTAAGCATGCGTCACACTTTGTGTTAGTGGAAGAAAAATGTATTGTATTTTGATATAATAATACAAATAAATTGAATGTTGGTATTTTTACTTCAGCCCATATTGTCAAATATGTACAATATGACTGGGGATATAATTTATAAGGATAAAAAAGGTCTTTTTAAAAATGTCTTCTCGAGTTTAAACTTTGATGGCGTTCTAAACAACAGGGCCGAGACTGACTGAGAAGACAGGCGTGGCTTCCAAACGGACTTCGATGTGGTTTGCTTGTGCTGTGAAAGTGAAATGGACCAACCATAAAATGAAACAATAGTAGATATGTGACTTTAGCATCAGTTATAAAGGGAAACTTATTTTATTTTATTTTTTATTAAATCCACATGTTGATTGTCAAATGCGGGAAGTGAAAATCAATCTTTATATGTTGATTATGCAAGATTGTTCATTACCATGGTAACTAGTATCTACATCACGTGAGTGTACTTTCCCAGATACATGCTAAACTGAAAAGAGTTAAAACAGAGTAACTCTACCCTGTTATTCGATGGTTCATCATTATTTATAACAATAATAATGCTCATAATCAGTTATTTCTTCATGAACTGACACTAGTAATGTGCTGTATAATATGCTGTTAATCACCATAATTTGATTTCCCTACATGGGGCCACGTAGCACTGATGATTCAGGACGACATCACCAAAACTGTCCAATCAGTGAGTTACCCATCAGTCCATATAACGTCATTTTTACTCTTCCAGAACACACCACCACAAGAACTAAAATAATTTATCATTTTATTTTGCCTTGGTGTGGACCAAATAAACCAAACTACAGGTGTTAAAGTGACCTAAAAGTCATGTGGCAAAGTGGAAAAGTGGTTGCTCGCCTTTCCCCTTTCCTCCGCCTTATTAGCTGTTGGTGTGAGAGGAAATATGTCCAACAGAGAGAGAGTAAATAGGGGCCAAACCAGCCAACATATCACAGAAAAATCATCTGAAAATGTGAAATGGCATATTTGCGACTGTGCCTTTAGGGCCCCCAAAAGGAAAAAAAATGCCCAGATGCCTGTTTAAAAATGTCAGCAATGGAAAAAAAATCCCAGCAAATTGTGTTATTTGTTACATACTCAAACTCAGTGCTCATATACAGCTCTAGCCTGTGCCTCTCCAACTCCTCGTTCCACTCCAGCATTATTCTTCCCCAGAAGCTGCTCGACACTCTCCTGCTGTTGCCTGCTCTGCAAAACTCCTCAGCAGTTCATTCATTCAAGTGTTGACTCAGATAAAGTGTATTTGAAAATAATTGGTGGCCATTTTATTATTATGCTGCATTCATGTCTACGAACAAACTTTTGTGCTTTTTCTGTGCACCATAACAAAATAGTCCTAAATCCTGAGGATGGGCATTGAAGAGAACCATCACTAAATAGTTGTAGTTTTCAAAATCACTTTGCCGCCGAAGGGCTTTTCATGCAAGTACACTGAACACGTATAAAACAAAAATAGCTAAACACTTTCGCCTACGGTGTTAGCGTCACACACAATCTGCTTTTGTTTGTCAATTGTTTATGACTCAAATCTAAGGTGACCTCGCCTTTTTGACCCAGAGATAGTCAAAAAAGGTCAGGATAGCAACTCGGAGAGGAAATTCAAATGTCTTGGAGTTTGAAACAAGGTTACACAGAAGGCGTGTTTCTCACAGGAGTGAAGTAAATTCATCTTCCTGGCAGTTTCAAAGGTCCCTGCGTTATTTTCTTCTGTTCTCTGCATAACAGGAGGGTAATATCGCTCTCCCCTCGCACTGAGTATGTCAAACATGAAACAGTAACATTGTGTGCAGTTCACAGTTATTTGATCAGAGCAACCTTAACTGAAAATGCTGTCGGCTGAATTCAGATGGCTTTGTACTGCCGGCTATAGGAAACATTGAGAACGAAAAATGACCAAGAGAGAAAACAAAAGAATTAATGCACTTGGCAGGGATGCCACGTCTATTCTGCTGCATTCCTATTCAGTCAGCTCGTCCATACTTTGTGCGTGTGCATAAATAGTCTGTGCATTAAAGGTCTGGATATTTGGCTTTGATATCCCGTGGCTGATTTTTTGGTCGGGTTATCAGGGTAATGCTCTTTGACAGAGCTGTAACACAAGGCTGCTGGATCAAAAGGCATTTTGTTTTCTTTTCATCTCTCATACTGTCAGCCAAGACTTCATTGAGCGAGCGAGAGAGGGAGAGACAGACAGAGGGAGACAGAAATAGACAGAAAACCCGACCAGATGACGGGGTGGCTGACAGGCAGGTAGTGGAACAGCCTGCAGTCCTGGATTTGGCCTGTAAATAAAAATATCTGGGACATTGCTCATCAGCACATTAATTTCTCTCCTCATGCTGGAGGAGTTCTTCCATTAGGTCATACAGAAGTATTTTGGATAGCGAGTTGCAGATGATTAATTCCCTCGCTTCAATTGGCCGCCTCTGACGGTATGAGTGTTCCTCTCTTGTGAAGTTCACAGTCTCATCTTTCATCTCACACACTGTACTGTGATGGATACAGGGTGTAAGTGCTAGTGTGTAAGTGTGTGTGTGTGTGTGTGTGTGTGTGTGGTGATCCTGCTGGCTCAGTTGGTGAAGGCACATAATAATGTATGTAACAGAAATTATCTTGCTTTTAGTGTGGCCCTATTGATAACTGGCAGACTGTGTGGGTTGTCCACATACTGTACATAGTAACAATGCTGTTTCAGTATGTGTACATTAAGGTCACCTCATCTTAAAGGGTAATTCTGCTTAATTGCAACATGGGCATTTTCCCAAAACGTTCTCACTCCCAGCCTTTTCAGTACGGCAGCCTGGTCAGTGGCCCTATCCTACAACCTAGGATTCCAGGGCTCTGCGGTCAAGTTTTCAACAATTAGTATGCAATGCCTGGTTAGACTTTCAAAATAAGAAACATTTCACATTTTATGAGTTAAACGGTTGCAGTTTGGTTAGGTTTAGGTACAAAAACTACTGGGTTAGGTTTAGGAAAAGATTGTGGTTTGAGGTAAATAAGTATGCAATGTAACGTATGCTATAGAGAAGTGACTTTTGGTTTCACACAGGATGCGAACAACAGAAACATACTGGATGAATGTCCTGTGTTTGTTTGACCTATCCATCATCCAGAAACGACACTACATGGGTACCTACAGCGTTATTGGCAGCCACTGACCAAGCTGCCATATTTGACAGCTTAGGAGTAAGAACGAGTGGTATTTTCGTAGTTTATAAGTATTTATTTAACCTTTATTTATGCTGGGAAGCTTTTTCAGAAGGGCCTTGTTCACATGCACACAGTTACACAGATTCACAGATTCACACCTGGAAGCTGCCCAGTACAACCACGGTCTGATTTGTTGGCCACTAAGCAGCTCCACTGGAGCAGGTTAATGATTAAAAATTAATGACGGAGGAGAAAGTTTTGATCTTTCACTCTCTCCACCCAGATGTATCCTGCCGGTTCAGGGTTCGAACAGGCAACCTTTATTTCAAAAGCCCACTTCTTCTCTGAGCAATGCCCCAGTGTAATAATAACATTGCACTTACCAGTGGTTGAGATCTAGGAATGCAGCAACGTTGTTAAAAAGACATCTGCATGAGCAAGAAACACAAGCAGTCAGATGATTACACAAGTTTTAAACCAGCTCCAAGGTTGGCTGAACTTATTTGGAAGAGAAAAGAAAGATAAATGGTAACATTTATCACCAGTGCTGTCCGTTGTAAACATCAATCACAGTTTGCAGACTGACTTCCTGGTTCAACTTTGACCTGCTGTGCACACATACAGTTTTACTGTGCAATGACTGATTGTTAGTGTTAGCTAAGGTTAGGTGTACACACTTTTGGTTTTACAGAACTTCCAAATAAAGCCGTTAAGATATTCTGTATAAGAGTTTGCTGTGGCAATGTGACCTCATTCCCAATCTCAGCAATTACTTCAGTTATCATAACCGATATAAATGATGGTCAAACCTACCAAAATAAGATGCAGTTATAATAAAGCTGTAATTATTTACATTAATTATGTAAATTACATTAGGGGAAGGCAATAAGAAAGATATAATCTGAGGTAAATGGAATTTTATAATATCCCAATATACATTATGTTATAGACATTGAAATTAAATGAACTATTAATAAATAAAATATCCACACAATAATAATTTAGCATCTTTCAGGAGGAAAACATGTTACCTAGCTTTGCTGACAATTTATTAGTGCACCAGCTACTGTGGGCTGTATCCTATGACAAACAAAAACAAAACAGCTCTGAAGTAGCCTCTTGCTCAGGACTCCTGCTAATACACTACAGACTAAAAACAGCCCTGAGTACCAGAGTAATAGATCATTGGGTTTGAAGGCTTATTAGATGCTAAAACACTGCACAGTGGTTTATAATATTATTAGACAGGATTTCACAACTTATGAAGTTAACAAGTTAACTTGGGTTCAGAAGTAGGGCCATGCCACAACCACACCTCTAATCAACTGTCAAGCCACTTATACCTGGTCAACCCATCCTGTCCTGTTTGTTTCAGTTTTCTCCATTTCCCTCCCCTCATCCATTCACCTATCGACCCCATCCCTCCCTGTGCCCATCCCTATTCATATCTATCTACCCTCTCTTCCCTTTTTTCATCCCTTCTTATTCTGCCCTGTGCATACCTCTCCCAAATCTCCTTTCCCAGGTACTGTCTGAGTCCATAATCAGCTCGGGGGACTCCAAACTGAGTCTCCTCTTCCCCGGGCACTCAATACTATCCCAGACCAGCCTAAATGGACAACTTCCTCCCTCATGTTAAACCCCTTCCTCACACACCCCATACTACCTCATTTTAATAAACCTTTCAAATCATACTGTTGTGGCGCTAAGGTAGCAGTATACTTTGAAAGGTAAATGGGTAATAGTAGGTATATAGTAGAAATATGGCATTGCATATTATTTACAGCACAGTCCCTTGTGTTTTTATTACCCCTGTGTTTGCACCACTGCCATATGATGGACCAGCCTGATTCAAAGGAATGAGGGGCTAAAGTTGGTCTGAATGCAGCCTAATTCCCGCTCCCAAAACAAGCAGGACATACAAAGCCCATTCCCTCTCTGCCAGTCACAGGTATGTTATCTCACACAAATCACTGTCATAGGAGGGGGCATGACTTACAGCCTCTCAACTGACAACAACATGTTTGACCTCAGTAGCTGAACTTTAACAACCCTTTTATCATAAGCTCTCTAATGTTACTAAAATCAGGGATACTCAGAGAATAACATTAAGTCTCAACATGCCATTCAGTACATTACAATAACTGACAACATTGCCAGCAATAACACATATAACCCTGCAGATACCCTGCAACCCTGCAATACAACCAAACAGAAGGAGGAGCTACCTTGGTACATTGTTATATTTCCTAATCCTAAATACCAATAGCAAACATGTAGAATTTCCAGCATATTCATTTGCTCTGCTTATTTGAATGTCAGTCTAAGGTTAAGTTTATCTTCTGTTGATAGCTTATGTTTGAAAGTGCTATGTTTTTAATAATTAACCATCAATACAAAAGACTCAGAAGCCTTTTGTCCCTACATGACAAGATAGTTATATCTTATTGCCCTTGGAGCCCCACAATAAAACAGAACGTTATTTGTTATTTTTTCCAATGGGCTGAAAGTCTGCTCCGCAATTACTATCTTCAATTTAAAACTCTGACCAATCTGACTGACCTATAGCTCTGTCTCGCAGTGGCAACTTCCGTATCTTTACGATCAGGGGACTTAACAATAATAATAGCGCTTTGTAAGTGGCTTCTGTTTCAGAAGCCTAAAACCCCTCACCACCCACTGACCTTCCTGAAAGACCCCATAAGGTTAATCCCCAGGCAAATAATTGAATCTTGACCTGGCTATTATTATCTCCCGCTAACCGTTCCACTCTGCAGGAAGCTGACCTCGTAAAAGCCCCAGGGCCTCCCTCTGGTCCCCCCTCCCCAACACACACACACACACACACACACACAATAATGGACTGACACACGTGCACAAACACTGTCGTCCTTGTATAACTATGCCGATACAGACAGCCACAAACATGAGTCTTTGTCCACATAAGAGTAAAGACACACAACCACCCGCAGGCGGATCGATTGCAGGATGAAATACAAACCTAAATAACACAGTTACAAGGTGACAATGACACACACACACACACACACACACACACACACACACAGATGATGTACTGTACACTGATACCCACCCATTCACACACTTTGTCTGGAAGGGAGGAGTGCACCATCGTCTGCCAGTGGGTGGTAGAAGCTGTGTCTAAAGCGATCTCACAGACCCGTGACTGCTGCGAGAATGAAATCACACCGGCACAGGCCGCCAACCGGTCAGGCCCTGACACACACACGCACACACACACAGATGCTTTTTTACACAATTGAAAAGAATACTTGAGTAGTCAAAGTACGCTTTGACCACACTTGCTGAACTTGCGTCTTGCACATTCACTTACACGCTCACACATACACACTCACACATACACACATCAGACACCATATGCACATGTCTACTGGTGGTCTTGGTCTTCATGGTCTTCTGGCTTTTGTAATTAATTTGAATTCTCATCGCTCCTGAGGGAGAAAGGAGGTGCATGTTTGAAGTCTCTAAGGAAAGATAAAATAGGAAAAGAAACAAGTGTGAGAAAAGTGCAGCATGGGCCTCACGCACAGCCTCGGCTACTCTGTCTTGCAAACACATTAACATGAACACACACCCATATGTCTAGTAAATTTCATTCCCGCAACCATATTCATTAACACTCTCCTCCTACTAACACAACACTTGTACGCTTGAGTGCACACAAATATGGAGATTAGCATCTCATAACATTTGTTGCTGGAGACAGTTTGAATTCTTATGCCATTTTCAATGGATAACAACTACTAAGACACAGTAGCTAAATGCTGTGTCACTGATACAGTGCGTGTCAAGGGACGCAAATTCAACAAAGCCACCAGCTTTGAATTGATTTCAGCACAATGTTCACACAGAATTTAGACCTTTTAATGATGACAGTAGATTATTTATAGAGCTCATTAGTTACTATTCTATCAGTTCCTTTATGGCATATGCTTACCTGCGTTTAAAAGGAGCTTGACTGTGTTGAGACTGAGCTGTCTATGTAAATGAAACACTAGTGTGAAGCATGTTAATTGGGTGCTTGGTCACTATTTGCTACCACAGCCACTTCAGTGTGCAAATTCTCTACTAGAAATGCTGTGGTTACTATGGTCTGGGCCAACAAAATCCTTCTGTGGCTGCTCCAGATTAAGCTGATGGCTCAGAATAGCTTTGAGTGAGCTGGTGCTGACCTTCCGCTTCAAGGCGTGGTGGATTTGAACCTTGCCAGGAAAAAGGCCCACACCTGTGTTTGCTATATAGCACCTCAATATTCAAGTACTTTGATTTTTCTTTCACATTTTGCGGCTTTACACCGGAAATTTAAAAGTATTTGATTTATTGTCAGTTAGCTACATGCCAAAGCTGTGTGGTATGGCCCAATGGTCATTACTGGATAAAACTGCTGACATAAGATCCAACAAATGGATGTGAAAGGAAGAATTCTATCATGAAGTCCTGAGAAGTGATAGAAGAGTTCAGAGGCAGAACTGTGAGGAGGTATAGACCACCTGGGGAAAGGCCTCTAGCAGTTTCTGTGTCAGTATTTCAGAGGAACCCAGCAGTATTAGACAGTTGGAAATGGAAAAGAAAAACACGGAAATACCCAGACTCTTCCTGGTAGTCCATCCAACCTGAGCAGCCAGCCAAGAAAGACCTGTCAGGTAGGTAACCCAAGAAACCAAGAAGCTGTCTGACAGAACTACAGATCTGCTTTGCTGCCATGGGGGATGTTGCTGGAAGAATCACAGTGACTACATCACTTTATGAATCATGGCTGTACTGCAGAGTAGCCAGAAGGAAGCCACTTCCAGGTGCAGAGGTAAAGGCAGCTGCCTGGACATGTCAAAAAGGCACTTGAGAGACTCTTGAGGGGAGCAGGAGGCAGAAGAGTCTATTCTGATGAAATGGAAACTGAGCTCTCAGCCATAAAACAAAGCTCTCTGTCAGACGGAAATCGGGCATAGCTCATTACCCGTCTAATAGCACTCCTACTGCGACGCATGGTGGTGGCAGCGTCATGCTGTGGAGGGGTTTTTCAGCAGAAGGGATTGTAAGTCTTGTAAGGATGGAGGGAACAATGGAATGAACAAATTTTCTCAGAGAACTTGCCACCAAGAGTGCCAAAAACCATAGATGAGTGGCGGCTACTAATGTTCTGACGGCCAAAATTCGTGCTGGAATTGCTTTAGAACAGGGCTGCCAAAGTTCTGTAGAAACCCGATGTGATGGAGCTCCAGCTTCCTACTTGGAATTGAGAGAATTCCAAAACCTTGATTGTTCCTGTACTAGTATTTAGTTGAGTGTAAATTTGATGTCCTTATTCCAGTCGGTCAGTCAGTTGGTTGGTCGTCCCACCAATTTGTGCCACACAGATGAAAGCCTACTGACTTTGCATATGCCTTTACTTTTCCTCTACAGCCACCACAAGGTGGTCCTTTTTGTTTTCTCTGAAATGTTAAATTAATTAGATTAAATTATTAGATTGATTGCCTTGAAATTTAGCATGGTAAGCATGGTGCCCAAAGGATAATTCCTTCAGACTTAGGTGATCCTCTGATTTTTTCTGTAGTGCTGTCAGCAGGTCAAAGTTTGAACTTACCCAGAAAAAAGAAAAAAGTTAGATGGAAATGTAATGCAGACCGAATTACGTCTTCTATTAACATATAGGCATATATAGCACATATATAGGAAATGTTGTTTATTAACGTATCTGGCAAGTTGCAAAAAATGTTACGCATCAGTAAAATGTTTTGCTTATTTATTGCGTATGTCATTTGTTTTTCGCCAAAATAGGCAATCTTGCATAATATCCACTCTGAGTGAGTACAGCACTAATCAAAAGTCAGCACTGACTTGACACATAAGACGTTTTATTTACACCTAACCCAAATCATGACTTCTTCTAACCGTAACCAAAGTGCTTTTGTTGCCTAAACCCAGCCAAAATCACAATCTTTCTATCTCTATTTTTTTTCTGTGTAAAAATTTGGTTTTCTTAACAATGACATAACAGCTGTACAGATGCATTAGCATGGCTGTAGACTCAGGTGATGAGCTATGTGTCTTCTATCTGAAGTAAGATCAAATCAGACTGTAAGAAGATGCCAGCTTTCTACTGGAGCTGCATTGCACACACAGTCATTAATGTGCAAATACACACACTCACATAGACACACACATATATGCATTCCAAGGACAAATTCAGTAACTATGTAGGCATGCATAGGCATGGAAATAAAATCATAATTTAAACAGGTTAAGTAAGCCCTCTGCTGCCATTAAGATAAAGGGAAGACATTGCACTGACAGCTATTTGTTTTACCAAATGGTGGCCACATTTGTTTTTACATGATTTATGCGGTAAACCACAAGTATACCCATAAACTGTTACAAATAGAAACAGAAACAAACTCAGCTGACCAATGGAGAAAAATGTAATCCATATCCTGTATATCATATATTATTTTCATTAATAATCCATTATCCTCATATATTCTCCTCAGGTATCAGCAGGAGACGAGCAGAGAAGGTAATACAAATTAGACTCTCCCAGAAGTGATAAAACCAAATACGCTCACTGCGTCACCATTAATAACTTCTCTTCATCCTAATTGCAACAAATGGCTTACTGTCTTCAATAAATGTTTAAAGACTATTATTTGTTGCAACCTTAAAGTAGGGCTTCAAATATGAGCCAAAGATTTGTGAATACATTTACTGCACATTCACAGAGGATTAGAAATATCCTTCCAAGTTAAAGCTCGAAGCTGGTTTAGAAAAGCATAATTGATGTTTGTACATGATGGAGAGTTTTCACTTTAGAGTAGCGGTTGCAACCGTGCAAGATGTATTAAACAAATACACCAACAAATCAATGTATTTCGAAACAGTAGTACAGTTCAGAAAAATGCATTCATAATACCCTTAGCATTAAGTATTATTTGTAAATGATGAACACATAATAACTTCTAATGTTTTCATTGTTTATGAACCATAAACATACGTTGGGGATGTAAATGACTACAAATCTAGTTCACATGATTGACCCAATCTGCCACAAAAGTCACACCAGTTCTTCTTGAAGAAAAGTGAAAATATAAAACCCTCATACACACACTGCTAGAGTCAGTAGAACTCACTCTTTACAGTGTTGTCAGGATCTCTGATGTCCATTGAGTTGAAAGCACATGAGCTGCTAAATATCAGCATGTTATCATTGTCATTCTGAGCATGTTTCGCATGGACTGCTGTGTCCAAATACAGCCTCACCGAGCTGCTAGCATGGCTGTAGACGTCCTTCGTCCTGTTATGACATGAAAAGATATAGATATCTTAAAACACCTGTTTTAAACCCCTGTTGTACATTTTAATAAGATACAGAAGAGAAAAACCCAGCACACTGTCCTTTTACATGCAAAAATATTACCTCCTATACACAAGAAAGTAAAAGTGTGCATGAGCCTTCACAGTCAACATCTTCATAATAAGTTATTAAAAAATGCAAACAATTACAGTACAAAAAAACAATAATGTGCCATTCATCATAAACCTATAGTCTAAACTCTCTTCTCTTGTTTCTGGAGTTCTTGTGGTGTACAGAATTCATATACTTCATTTTCTTTGAAACTTCTTTTGGAGAATGTGGTGCATAAACATATAAACATGCACGTATAAACATGAAGAAATTGGAGTCACATTGAGTCACATAACAAGATCATGTTTCACTTGGTACATTCAAATCCAAACGATTTGTCCGCCTCACATGTAATGTTATCTAATATTTGTCATAAATGCCTAAAACACACACGTCATTGTATTTGAACACAAATACAGTAGCAGTATCTTCTACCTTCCATTTTAACCTTTCAAACATGATCCTCTAAAATAGCCTATAATGATTATAATAATAACAGGCTATAAGAAAAATGATTATCCCTACAGTAGTGTTAATGGATAGATATTGCAACTGAATTACGTGGATAAGGACAGTATTATATTTCCTTTGTGAGAGATGAGTCACTTAATTCTCTTTGGCTGCTGGTCACTTAATTCAGTCTGCGGAAAGAGGAAATGATTTCATTATCTAAAAAATGATGGCACATTAACCGAGATCATTGCAGGAATACTTCCAGGAAGACGGGGCTGTTTTATTCTTCAGATAGCATGGAAATGTATATTATTTATTGCTGTGTAAAAAAGAAGACAAGAAAAAATACTGTACTGTTATACTGTCCATAAAGAATGATACCCAGCACCACTGGGACCCCCTGCAGAAGTCAGCAGTCACATTATCTCCCATAATTCATAAAACTCTGCTGCTTTGAAGTGCTGCCACCTGTTTTTTCTCCCCCGGTGCTCTTCCCTCCCCGTTATCCTCGTCCTCCTCCTTCCTCCAGGGACTGTAGCTTTAATGTCCTGTCTCATCTCTCAGGGTTTGGATGCGCTTTTGCATTTGGTATTCACCGTGAAACTGATCGCCCACGTGTGCCGACCTTGCATCGGACCTGCTCTGCCTGGTAAGGCAGTCTGGCCTTGCCTGGAATGCCAAACGCTGCAGGCAACGTGTGACCCTGGGAGTCGTCAGTTAAAAAAAAAAAAAAAATTATCTGCATGTGTGTGTGCGCCCCCCAAGTGTCTCTGCCACTGAACTGTGCGCCACGGTTCATCATTTTGGCACAACTTAAATATTAAATATTGGACAGTGCTGGGATTTCGATCAGCTTATTTGCATCTCAGCCGCAGTCCGTAACAGCAGATCTGAAAATAATTGCTCTTCTAAATGTCACTGCAGTTGTACTATCAGAATTGAATGAACTAGGTAACCTATTCCTCAATTCAATATAAATAATCGGATATTAAATTCTACAGTGTGAAAATATGCACCGACCACGGTGTTACACAGTGTGCTGAGTGATGTAATGGGTCAATAACACTCCAAGGATTCTCAAAGACCAGTGAATGCAGCACTGATTCATTTCTATGTACACAGGAAATTACTGCATGCACACACACGTACTGTCTTTTTTAAAATCTGTGCTAGCAGCACGACTCTAGGAATAACAATGTCAATGTCTCAACAGCTATTTGATGGATTACATTTGGTACACTGTAAACATTATACCTGCTTAAACGTACAGTATGTCATTTCTGCCCCTGGGAGAATATCATCATCCAGGAAAAAGGTGTAGTTTGATGAGGTCGTGAAATAGTGTGGGATCATGGGAGTTGTTGTCTTCATTGTTAAAGAACCACCGTGGCAGATAACAATCCATCTGACAGAAATGATTCATGGACGAGGTAATGTATTAAAGTTTTATCTGTGGTATATTTAGTCATGTTGGCCAACGTGCTTCCTCACTGTCATATAACATAGGTCCAGTGTTTTTAGACATTTTAACACTGAAATGTTACATATTATATCTTTAACATCAGCATGTTAGCATTGTCGTGTAGACTCTTGTTAGCTAGCTAGTGCTTGAGCGATGGCATGGTGTTGTCCATCAGTCCAAGACTAAAATATCTCAAATACTTTTGTACGGACTGACATTTACGGTCCCCAGAGGATAAATCCTTCTCCTCTAATGTCACCATCAGGTTTATATTTGTGTTTTTGAGTTAAATATCTCAACAACTATTGGATTAGTATTTTATTTCTTTTATACTTACAGCCTCAACTACGGTGATGAACATTTTAAACTGCTTTAAGGGACGATTCAACAATTTAGTACAGCACCTCCATAAAGTTGGGGGCTCAAAAGAAAGAAAAAGATCAGAACAGGAATGGTCAAAATCAAAGAAATACAGGCCAATGTATACTGGCTTGTCTGAATCCTACAATTCAACAACTCAATAGCATCTTTCAGCAGATTTCCTCTGCCTGCTAAATGGCCACTTCTTTCAAACTCCGCCCTTCCAGTTTATAATACAGACTTGATGACATCCTTATTTTTTTCAAACTTTAAAAGCTCCTCCAGAGCAGCAGTAGACACCATACAGCTGTTTTCACGGACTGAATAAAACTTGTCACAAATAATTGGAGTATCCCTTTAACACAAGCATATTATTAGCATTGTCACTGTGAGCGTGTGGTCGCAGTGACGTTAGCATTTAGCCATGAGCGCAGCCTCAAATAGAGCCACTAGCATGGCTGCAGACGTCTGGTTGCTGTTTGGCCTTTGATGCATCTGTCAGACAACTATTTGCATTCAAGATGGGACCAACAGCAATACACCTCCGCACACTGCAGCTCCATTACCAGCTATTTGGAGCCGACCACCAAACACCTCATCATCGTCGATGCCTTAACTGTGATTAATGTGCTTTGCCCTGCTGGGGTTAAAACAACCGCAGCGCGCGCCGTTTATTGCCTTCCCCTATGTGTTTGTTGACAAGCTGTCCGGGACACACTTAACATATCATCCAGCATGGAAAGGGGGTTGCATGGCAGCTACTTCGAGGTCAAGAGGTCAGCTTATTACATTACCATCTTTTAACAATGGAGCTTCCTCCAGCAGACAAATAGACACATGGCTGGATGGGCATGGGAAGCATCATCATACGCCGCTCGTTGTGGCTTCATGGGATGCCGCACCATCGGCCGCGGTTGCAGAGAGACGTGACACTCCGGCAGCCAACTGGGGAGAGAGAGAGGAATGCAGGATTGTAATCAGAAACACATGTCGGTGAGTGAGAGGGCCCTGTCTGTTGAGGGAGGATACCGAGAGACAAACATAGCTCCAGACACAAACTCAGATACACACAAAGGGCTTTGTGAAAACATACCTAAAGAGGGAGATGTAGGACATGTCATTTATTTTGCCTCAGTCCTGCTCCCTCCTCAGCAGGATTTCAGTTCAAACTGAACACAGCGTGAAAGCAGAAAGGGGAGCACAGCCGGCCTGCTCAGGATTTAGCAATAAGGAGCAGTCAAAAATGATAAATTGCGGATGCATGTTCATTTGACATTAAGAATAGTAGCTGTTTTTGCCTCACTGTAGCCGCAGCTACAGCCATCCTCGCCCTCAACAAACCGCGGGGCCTGTGCTATATATACAGGCAGGAGAAACATTGCAAAAAGGCCTGGTCATCAGTCATTTCCCCGTGATGGGCCCTTTGGCATGTGTAACAGAGTTAAGACGGTGCTTACATGCTGGCTTTATGTGCTGACAACAAAAGCAAATTGCCTGAATAATGCACAAGCAATAAGAGTTTAATTATTATCTCACAATGGTAGATTGTATAAGTAAAAGCTGCTCAATAAATACACGATACCACACATAAACAAAAGTGAGTGAGTTGTATTTCTTTTTTTTAATTCCATTTTTGTTCGTTTATCACCTACTGTAAATTGTTATTTATAGTGTTATGCAGCCCTTTCCAAAATTGGACACAGCTAATTTTATTTCCCGGGCTACTAAGCTTAACGATAAAGTGGGCCTGGAATTTATGGTGGTTTCCACTGGCTAACCAGACCGGTCCAATAGCGGTATCAATCAGGGAGGAAACTGCTGCAAGGCCAGTGCTTTGTGGAATTAAGCCTGTGCTCCTGACTGCACAGTTCCCCAGTGTAGAGGTGCAATTACATCCCAGCTATTCTGTTAGCTACGCCTCTGCCATGCTTTTGGGACTGACTCTCTCTGCACCAGTTGCAAAAAAATCTGCATTTTTAAAATCTGTTTCAGTACCAGAGAAAGCATGTCACACTATTTGACTTTTTTTCCACTATGAATTCAATTTTCTCTGAATATTTCTGCTACATACACAGGTTTCTGATTGAGTGAATGTGCCTGCATGGGTGGTACTTCATTTTTCTGCTTAGGGGAGCTGAGAGTACTATGTTAAAAGGTCTTTGTAGACATAAAATATGTAACATTGCTGGCTTCATCAAGCTG
>NW_023340246.1:5005615-5005947 GCF_004916995.1 Morone saxatilis
TACGGCTTTATTCAGACATGACAGAACATTTAGAGAAAGGGACGCATGATCCAGTAGCATTTGGCACCAGGAGAGCAGGAGGGAGCCGTCGCATTGTTGGACAACAGCGTGTAATGATACGAAATGTATCCGATTTTGTCATAGAAACCTCATTTAATGACGTAAATGTCGTATGAGGGATGCTCACTCTCACTTCTCTTCTAGTAAATACTAGTAAATACATTCAGTTCTAATCTTTTATTAGGTAGAAAAGTCTTTGCAGTCGTTTCTGTGCACCTCTTTGTAGTCATTTTGCATATCTTTGTATTTGTTTCAGATTCAGATTCAGATTC
>NW_023340246.1:5006047-5045049 GCF_004916995.1 Morone saxatilis
TTTTGTATCTCTTTGTAGTTGTTTGATTGATTTTCCAGTAAAAAATATTTGAAATCACTTCAAACATATGCTCCAGACCAGGGGACTCCTGACTTTTATGGGGCCTGTTAGGCCAGTTCAGTAATCTATTCATACATGTTGTATGTAAATTGATTTGCACATTTTGAAGTTCATCCATGCAGTTCATATGGAAAGTTGAAAATATAAGGAGGCAGGCAGTCGGTCACATTCTTACTAACAAGGTTTTTTTTTTTTTACCAGTTTGGTTTGCATCACAGGGGTTTCCACCTCCACAAAATGATTTTTTTTCTATCTCTATTCTATTTCTAAATCGCCTCATTCACAGATTTAATACCTATTTTGATTAAAAAAGAAAGGGTGATGGCTGGAATGTTTGCTGGGTCTTTGTTGGGTTTTAGAATAAGTGATGTAGCCGTATTCATGTATCTGGGGACTGTGGAGGTAGTTTTTAATTTTGGATTGAGAGTATATATGCCAAAAGTGTTTCTAGAATTTAGCTGGGGATCCATCTGGTCCAGGTGATTTCTTATTTGGTGTTTGGTTTAGGGCTTTATTGAGTTCTTCATGGGTAAGCGATACATCTAAACTATCAGCTTTCCCTCAGGATAGTGTGTGCAGGTCCAAGTTGTTTATAAAAGATTTCTGATTGAATGGGTTCATGATCGGAAGAGGATCATTTGCTGACAGGTTGAGACTCTTTGTGTGTGTGCTTAGCATACTGTACAACATGCTTTTCTAATTTACTAGAACATTATTATATCTTAAAGCAAATGTTTTCTCTGATGATTAAAGGAATAGAGAAAAGGCAAGCTCATGCTGCTTTATAAGGATATTTTATGATTTGGTTTGGACGCATTTCCTTTTGTAAATAGGGTATGACCACTGATTCTGTAAGTAAAATAACCTTCCAGCTTTTGAAAAGCAAGAGTGGCAGTGCTGTTTTCTCCGCTCAAACAATATGTTGTCCTGACTTTTACCCTGAAATTACCCCCTCAGCGACCAGTGGGCCGGTGAAGGCACTGCTGTAGACTTGCAAAGTGAGCTGGCTTTTGTTCTGCTTCAGTGTGACCAGACTGGGCACAGAAATGTAGCCAGATGAATGGCCAAAACCAGATTTGGTACTTAATGAGGTGTGATGTAGCGCTGCATCAAGACTGTAGACATGAATTGGGTCTGAGGGTGAAATAAAATAAACAGACCATGCTCAAGCGCTGTGATAGCATGAGCTTCTATAACATTAGAGCAGTCGAAAGTGAATTGGCTCCTACAGAGGACTTCATGAATTGTCTTGTTATTACTTTAGCATGATCATCCTAAAGATCTCATAATAACACTTGATAAAAGTATGTCTCTCCGCAGGGGTTTTCATTGTGGAAGTGGGGTGTTGTATCTACACACTGCATTCGGCCCAACAGCAAACCATATGGCGAGATGACACATATTTGTGGATGCTAAACTACTGCAACTTGCTTATATCTCTTACTGCACTAGTTCCTCTGGGAGCCTTTCAACTATTGAACAGAGAGAAAGTTCTAACAGCATTGCAGATATTCTGTGTCTTTGCTCTCTTTTCATCAGCTAAGCTGAAAATGGTCCGCCTGCTCTTCTTACAGTAATAGTGTGTTATATATTTAGCTTATCGTTGACATGCATTGCTTCAGGTAATGAAGACATTGATCAAAAATTGATAGCCTATAATTGACCATTTGCAAAAACCCTTCCCCTGAACAGCGACTGTCCAGTCGTAGCTTAGCAACTGTAACGGAGCATGGCAGACCTGTCGCGCTTTGGATTTCTCCAAAATCAAGCACTGCGCACACGGCTTGAGTGATACACTGTATATTTTTATAGCCTCTCCAAAACAAAAGCCACAAGTGCATATGTTCAATGAATTGATTAATGAGTGTGTTTATCTGCTGTAAGTAAGGCTGTAATTTTTCTTTATTCCGTTCCCGCTCGCACCCACAAACATTCTGACCCATTGTGCCCTGCACAATTGTGTCTTCTCCTGTACCGCAGGTGAAACTTTATTTTACTGTGTCAGTAACAACTGAGAAACTATGTGAGTTAGCAGCCACACGGGGTTATGTTATAACTTAATAACAGTCTGATCTTACATTTTCT
The DNA here is from genome assembly GCF_004916995.1 of Morone saxatilis. NCBI lineage: Eukaryota > Metazoa > Chordata > Actinopteri > Moronidae > Morone > Morone saxatilis. The sequence continues at coordinate 5,008,193 of NW_023340246.1, forward strand.
TTAACGTACTATGACTGAATATCTATGCTGCAATACGAGAACAATGTTTCTTTACTACCATGCCTTTTACACTTTTTGTACATGTAGCTAAGTATCAGTACAGTCAAATCTTATGGGTTCTAAATGAAATCTAGTAAAATATGCTAGTAACAGTTGTCCTTTCAGACAGCAAAAAATGCCAGTCACTAGAAATAAGAACCCTGTTTTTGCCTACCTCTGTCTGAAATCAAGAACCCATTGTTTAAATTTTTTTAAGAATATTGAGTGATAGATCTGCAACATATAGTTAACATTGTAAACTGCACATGTGCTGTGCGAAAATGTTAAACTTGTCAGGTGTAGAAAACTTAGCGAATGGTCAATTGGCTCGAGAGGGAAGGATACAAGTGGTTTTGATTAGAACAAGCTGTTAAATTCAAGGCCAATGTGTGTGTGTTTTTTTCCACATAAAGATTGACAACAATATTAGACCATTAAGGCTGTTTGGCAACTATTTCACCTCTTAAATGTCCCCTTCTTTGTCTTTACAGCTCGTACGATAATAACATCAAGGAGAGAGAGGAGAAAAGAGGGGAGTAAGTCAAGAGTCAGAGTGACTTTCTGAGACGGACCAAAGAGGGGCGGCATCCTTGAGGTTGACATCGATGTGGAGAACTAATCTGCCTGCGGGCTGTGATTCAGACCCAAGGTGAGCCCTGTGACATTTTGAGCTGATTAGGAATTTCACCAGCCTTAGCCTTTTGTGTCGTGTCAACTACTCTGACATTGCATTACGCCGTTTCATTATCATGCAGTCACATCTAATAAGGGCATCGTCCTCCAACCTGGCGAGGAACGTAAAAAGGCCTCTTTAATGCACAGTGGCCTGAGAGGAGGGGTAAAAAGACAAATCAAGCCTGTAACTGTTAGATAAGTGCGACTGGGCTTTTGGCCCAGAACAAATTGCATTACTGTCACATTATGTCCCTGGTATGCATGAATTAAGCACTGACTGGGTAACTCTCAGCCCTCCCAGACTAACTTCCTCCCAAAACCTTCCTCTATTTTTCTATCATTTATTTTCCATCAGGGAGGAGAGGCAGGCCCATTCACAGACCTTCTCTTCCTCTTTCCATCCTATTTGCATGGGGAACAATCTGACACTTTCACTGCTCAGCTGCTGGAATGTGAGAATTGCACTGGGAGAGGAGTGTGGTTAGTCGATGGCCTTTCTGTGCTGATTCAGACATTGCAAGATGATGAGAGGGTTCTATAGTCAGAGTGACTCCTCAGCCAACACTGCAGCACCAAGACCAGATATGCATTTTTATTCAGGTCAAATGTCAGCCTTTTGCGGGCTCTAAGAATAGTGCATGTGGCTCCGAAAAAGGTCGTCATGCCCCCTGGTTGGAACAGAAAAAAGGCCAAAGACATTTGGGAGTTTGATTTCTCTCCCACTGGCAAATCTAAGAGCTCTTGTTAGACTTTCCCAAGCCTTGAAGTGGAGCAATGTGTCACACGTAGACTGACATCTCGTCCAAACAGATTAATGGTAAGATGCCGTCACCCTGGAAAGGGACCGTCTGAGTGGACAGAAGCAGAACGGCCCTCGGGGACTGAGCTGTCTCTCCCAGTCTCATCGTTACAGCCTGCGTGTGCCCTCATGTATGCAGACTTGGCTGCTGATGAGGTTGCTTCTTTTAGGTAGACAAATAATCCCTCTGTATACATCAGAGTTCACAAAAGTCACATCCTGTAGAAGAATGTGTGTACAAGATATGAATTTGGCTGAACTGAGCAACTAAGACTTTAGCTGAGCGAGGGGCGAGAGAGGAAGGACAGAACAATGTCATGAGGCAAAAAATTACTTTGACTCATCTATAACAGTCTAATTGTTTGTTTCCTGAGTGATAAAGCCAAGAAATGGCACAATGAAACAGGAAAGAGGGTGGAGATAGGTATAGTTTAGAACACACACTTGTTTTTAAACTTTTCTATTTAAAAAGGGGAACATGACCTGCTGGCTGCCTTTTGTATGATAAATAAGAATAATAGGATGCATACTGTAGTACGCCGGCTACCATATAGCACCAAAATATACTACACTACAGTATGCACTGTGCCCATTTTATATCCACGTCATTGTCACCTCTTTCTTCTCTGTCTCCCTGTGTCTCTCGCTCTTCTGCCATAAGCACAGAAAGCCGGCTATTCTTAGCCGACGCCCCCGCAGGTGAATTATGGATGAGATGAAAAGCTCGTACTGATATTTGGCTGATCAAGTATCATGCTAAAATGCCACTTAAAGTGTGATATAGCTCGCTGGGACAGAACGCTTTCTCCCCCACCTCTCTTCAAAGACGCGCAACAGCACAGACAGACAGCGAGGGAGGGAGAGTCGCATCAGGGAGGCAGCTGAACAGACGAGATATGAGGCAGACAGTGAGGGTGACAGACAAACAGCCATGGTCATTGGGGGCAACCAGTTGGGAGAAACACTGTCTGGGCGCAGATAATAAGCTACTGCCTTGCTGGGTTATTGCAGCATGTGCAGTGGCGTATCCCACAGGGACCTCAATTCTCTGTCACTTAAAGGCACGAACAGCCCATCAGCGGCTGACACGTGACTCAGCCAGGTGTGTCTTATTAATTTAGGAATTTATGACTTTGACTTTTTTCCTGATATCTAAATGTGTGCCTGTGAGGACTTGCTTATAACCTCAAAAAGAGAGTACATACAATACAGTTAGATGTAAATGTCTGCTCATGCATGTGACATCCCGTGTGCTTATATGAATTATCCTGCCCCTACATGTATGTCACCTTTACAAGGTTACACGCCCAGATCAGTGTATGCGATATCTATGAGGGAGACATGATGTATTTCTATAGGCTTTGCTCGATCTTTCATGACCTTGAAACATAAAAGGATAAACAAGGTGGCTCTTGATGGTTTTGTTATTGTCATGTGTTTTCTGGGCTGACATCAGTCAATTTCTATAAATAGTCAAGGTTAGAAGGTCTTTGTTTCCACATATATCTACTTGAAGTCGCCCTGACAGCTTAATGCATCGCAAATTAAGAAAACACGTGCCAATGGATGAAAACGCACGGAAGTGGAATAAAATATCTTCACAAATTTTGAAAGAACGCTGCTCTGAAGTAAAACATGAGGAATTTTTGGAGACAATTTCACCAACTTGAGAATACAAAAGCAGCAATATGAAATAAGCTGCAAATATAGAAAACACAACCAAACACAATCAGACGCTACAAATTCAGACAACACAACTGAATGCAGAGACGTTACAGTTTACTGGGCCAGATTTAGATGCCAGGCCTGCCTAGAAATACCTGGGGCCATTGCAGTTTGGTGTCAAATGCTGTCAAATTTAAATACATTTTTAAAAATAACCTGTTAAAAAGCAGAAGTTAGATATTTCTATTCAATTCTTTATTCATGTGCCACAATAATGTAATATTTTTGATATGTCTGTATGTTGTGCTCCCTATTTTCTCTGTTTTGTGTGTGTAGTGCATTGAGCTATCAGGGTCACTGTATAGCTTTTGTTGTAAATTCTGCATTTTTGCAATAAGAAGCGTGATTTCCACAAGACTACCTGAATGGTGCTTGCGCCTAAAAATGTGCACAGTGTCCAAATATAACCAGCAGTGGCTGTCAGTAGCCTTGGAACGAGGGAAATAGAAATGGAGTAAATGAACATGCTGCAAGAGTCAGGCACTTGATGTCAACAAAGACGGAACACGAGAACTCGGGAACACAGAGGACAGTAATGAGGGTGTGAGCTGGGAGTTGTTGTCCAAAACAAGCCATTTTTAGTGTTCTTATGCCTTGGATAATTTTTAGTGGTTCGGCCAGCTCCTTAGTAACACTACTGCATATGTGTGAATTTAATTACCTCTCAAGGGATTACCTTTGCGGTGATTGCCACTTTCAAAGCCTCCTTCATGCCAAACACAACACGACCCGTGCAGGTGTGGCCCTACTGTTCACAGGGAATTGTCTCGCTGAGCGGAAAGTGTTTAAGCGCTTCCAGCAGGGGTGCTAAAGGAAATCATCCCAACCATGAATACTAAATGACCCAAGGTGTACATTGGTACATCTCAAATATGTGCTTGGCCTTGGTCCAGCGGAAAGGAAATATGACTCCTGCATAATATATAGAGAATGAAAGCCTGTAATGGTATTGACATTGGGTTTGTGAGGTGTCTTTAGCATCGGCAGAATTTGTTTTGATTCCGGATGCCTGTAAAATTCCCCCTTTTTTCTCCGGAAAGAAATGGATTTGCGGATACTCCGTGGGGGCCGCTAGATCACTGTCAGATGTGACACACTGTAAGCTGCTGTTTGTTTTCACAGCTTCTTTTCATAGTCGATGAGTATGCTTTGACATGACAGATACCAGGGAGAACATCAGTCTACTGTGCCCTTCAGAGATGTCCCTTGGAAATAAGTGTTTGTAAGACACACAGAGACAAACAGCACTCCTCTGTGCTCACTCCTACTGTGCTTTAATGTTTTCACAATGTTACACATGTTTTTTTTTCCCCTCCTGAAATAAATCACACATTTATACTGTAAAAATGCTGCACTCGCCCAGGTAGTACCCAAGTGCATTGGGACCACTTATTCATCGAGCTTATAAGTTACTACCACAGGACATGATGAAATTTAACCTCTAAAAACTAATAATATAAACACACAGGCAGGAGTGGAAGTCATAGGATCTAAATGAATTTGTGCGGGAAAAATTTCCAGCCACCGAGCTATGTAAATGTATCCACAGCCAAAATCACTTTGGCCCTTGCCATCCAGGTTATTTACGAGCTCTCATTAGCAAATGACTTTCACACAGGCCTGTATACTGTATCCTCTCCGCTTTCACTTCATACTGTAAAAAAGAAAATCCACAGAATTAATGTTCTGGAAAATATAGTCGTAATAAAAAGTGTTGCGAGCTCTCGTGCGCCGCCAAAAATGTTCCCCCTATTCACTCAAATCAGCACAATTAACCTGCAGGAGAGAACACAGTGTTTTAATTCATTACCGCCCACAGCACGACAATGGGCATCTGTTCAGTGAAGCTGCAGACTGACAGGGATTCTTGCACTGTTAGTGTCGCTTGACTTGAAACCAACGCCGGGTGCTGGCTCGCAAACAGTGGCAATAAAATATGAACAAAAGCACAATCTTCTTTTCAGCTTGAAAATTGTGCTTTAAGTTTGTTTACAGATTGTCCCAAAAGCTCCAAACTTTCCGCCATGCCAAGCAGTGTATCAGCCTTATCATAGGTGATACCATCTGGCGTGCCAGGGCCAATGATTGAATGGCTGCTGAGTGTATGGCATATTGCCGCCTGGCAGGTGGATACATTAAAGCTGTCCCGTGAGAGTCAGCAGTATAGCAGGCATGCTGAACACTCTCTCTCTGCCTCCGCTGACATCCTCAGGACGCTCCAGTTGAGCATGCATCATTTCTGAAGCAGGCTCCATGTTGTACTTTATATGCAGTAACAACTGAGCTGCTGTGGGAAAACATGCTGTCATACATGATACAGATGCAGCATGGTGTCTCAGAGACAATAGCCAGTCTCATATGGAGACAGTGAGTTATGACATCTGCATGCTGGCATCATGAAGTGGCGGGCTCTGGGGTTGCACTGGGTGGTACTGTGCAGATAACAATGCAGAATAGTGTTATGAAAAGACTCGTTTGGGAAATAACTGGACCATTAACATGGACTTCGGTGGATGTGAAGACAGATACTGTCTCATGATATGTAGCTTTTTACTGTTAATGTTTACTGTTTTAATCTAAAACAACGCATTGTATTATAGAAGCGTATTTTATGTTTTGTGTGTAAAATCTTAATGTACAAAGAATCTAATATGTTTCTCACCTTTATATATCCAGGGGGGTTCACTGAGAGCAGTGCCCCCTTTTTCAGGAACACCATGATCACAGGCCCTGTGCAGACCTGGTATTGGTCACAAGTGGGCAGCACTAAGTACTGATGCATTGAGGACGTGTTACAATCCGACCGCTCAGACCACATTCAGAAGTTGTCTGGGTCGCTTGTGACCACATTGTTTTAGCGGTGTGTACGCAATGTGTACAGGGCCTAGTGATGTGTGAACTATGAGCCAGCACCTTTAAGTGAATGATGGGACTCCCATCTGAGAGACGATTTCTTATGAAAAAAAGAAACTGCCATACTAGACAGAATAATAAGATAATCTTATAACATATTTGTTAATGTGATCTAGAAACGTTTCACTTTCGTAATATCATAAGAGACAAGCATGCTGTCACTATAGCTACCATGCTGTTGGTAGCTATAAGCCTGTTTACACCTCATATTAACGTGTGTCTCGTGTGATCCAATCACAAGTGGACAGTTGTAAATACATGTGTAAGTAACCGCTGAGACGCATTGTAATCCGATCAGTCAAACCATATGCCAAAGTGGTCTGGGACACCTTTTACCACATATCTTCTGTAGTGTAAACGCTAATGGGCCACATAGTACGACCGCCTACTCCACTGACATCCTGTGAGTACACACGAAACACGATGTCTAATTAGTTCACTGTAATGCTAATTCTGTGCTTGGGCTCTTTTACCTGCCAAGATAAGCAGCAGATGTTTGTGAACACACGGTCTGTTTCAATTGATTTGACCACTGAACTAGTAACGGCTACTTGCCCGACTGCCTTAAAAAGCAGAAATTTTTAAACTTTGTGAAATGTTATCTGGAACATATTGTTAAATATTTGGGCTTCCTTGTAAATTCGGGAAACGTTACACATATAATTATTTCTTACTTAGTTATTTCCCAGCATGTTGGCTAGACATCCTCCTCTACTGCCATCCATTGTGAATGACTCACTCACTCTCTGACTCACTGTGAGCCGCCTGGCGGCAGGAGAGACGCTCCGTGATGAGAGCAGAATGCACACTTCTCCTTTCTCCGGCATTAATGCCTTTCTTTGTCATCTGTGATGTAAAATAATGGGATCAGATTTCCACACAGTCAAAAAAGTAAAAGGGTTTGTCCTACTCATAGAGTTCAGTTTTAAAATCAAAACCACAGTGCACCAGCGTCTCTCCCACAGGGCTGCTGACAGTGCAGGTAAAAGTGATGGGCTAGTATGCTGCTGAACTGAAAACAAAGGACAGTAATAATGGACATTGACAACATTTTGAGTAGGGTACGGACCTATAAAAGTGTTTATTTGCATATAGAGCGGGGATGTGAGATCCGATCACAAGTGGTCACTTGAGACGCATGTAGAGACACATTCTAATAGCAGGTGTAAATAGGCTCTATGTTGTGCCTGTCGCCAACATACTACAATATAAATAAATGTGTAATAGTGTTTAATGTTTTTACGTTATTTAAGGTTTTTATACCAAGTATAATGTAATGTAATAAGGTTTAGGTAAGGTTTAGTATACATTTAAATGATATATTTGCATACATAACGATCATGAGTCAAAACATTGCCAAATTTGGCTGAATTATACATGAATAATAAATGAAGAATGAATTATGAAAATCAGATCCTATTGCTGAGCTGAGGCAAATGATCTGAATCACTAAAAAGAGCTGGAATTCCCATGACTACAAGGGCCACATTGAAGGACTGCCTACTCAACATCCTGAAAGTACACACAAAATGCTGTCTGATTTCCGTTTGGTTCACTGTAATGCAAATTACGTGTTTGCCGCTCTCTTACCTGCCAAGATAAGCAGCAGATGTTTGTGAACTCACTGTTTCAGCTGATTAACTAGTAACAACAATATCCCCAGACTCCCTTAGACGATTGCACTCCCTTAGACGATTGCACAAGTTTGAGAGTTATTGAGTGAGGAAAAACTTCAACTTTATGCAACAGCTATGGCTTAATTGTTTGGGCCTTGTTGACCCTATACATGAAGTTATTTCTTTCTTTGTGTAAAAAACATTGTGTCTGTTTGTCCCAGTGTGTTGGCTGGAGCCAGGCAGGAGAGACGCTCCGTGGTGTGAGCAGGACGCACACCTTTGGTTGGCATTAAAGCAGCAGTAGGTAACTTTTATAAAAATTACTTTTTGTCATTTTGTTTGAAATGTATCTTTGCGTCCTGATGGTAGTACATGAGACAGATAATCTGTGAAAAAATCAGCTTCCTCTGGCTCGTTCTAGTGCTCCAAATGGTACTTGCAAGAATCCATCGGGCCTGAACGAAAACAACCAATCAGAGGCAAGAAAGATAGAAAGGCGCTTTGGGTTGGAGGCTTGATAACCGTTGAATGTTGAGCATCTGTATTTGACGCTGTGAGAATGAGACTCAACAATCAACTATCTTTCTTGGCTTTAATTGATTGTTTTTGTTCAGGCCCGCTACATTCTTGCAAGTACCATTTGGAGCACTAGAAGCCAGAGGAACCAGATTTTTTCACAGATTGTCTGTCTTGTGTACTATTGTCAGAATGTAATTAAAGTTTCAGCAAATATAACAGAAAATATTTTCCTAAAGATTACCTACTGCAGCTTTAATGCCTTTCTTTGCCATCTGTGATGGGAAAACATCAGATTTCCAAGTCAGTTTCTTGCTACAAATACACATGTTTTTAAAAAAGCCACATTTCCAAAAACAGCTGGGCACTGTGAGCAAATAATACTAGCAAAAGAATAAATAGTGTGTTTGTTAGTGACTATTTTCAGCTGTAGATTTGCATGCTAACAAGTATTTCAAAATAAAATACTAAAATAAAATGTGTGGTAATGAAGTAACATGTCACCTGTGAGGCTTTTTAGCAGTTTTTTGAAAATGAAGGAGCTCTATGCTACAGAAGAATGAGAAACATATAAAACATATATCACCAGGCTTATCTTTTAATGTGTGTTTTAACATGCATGCCCACAGAGTTCAGTCTTTTTCTATATTTTTTCAGGCCTCACATTACATTTATAAACGGCAGTTCCATGCCTCGCTTTCATAAATTCAGGTTAGTGCGGTTACATTACGACCTGCCTTCCTTTTACAGCCTGTCCAAACCAACAGACAAACCAACTCAGAGCCACTACGGCCAGCTGTAGTACATCAAGTAAATAAATCGGAAATTAAAAAAAGCTTTTACAGAATCATATTGTGGAATTGCTGCCTTTATTTGGAAATAGTTTGACAGCATTTTAGTCTTCATAGCATGAGCTATGAAAAGCAAGGACAAAGGAAGATGGCAAATGTCTCCTTACGTGATGAACTCAGACAGCTAAGGAATGCAGGAAATGAGCAAAAACTCATCAGGTTGGAATTTTGTTTTACACTCAATCATCATCCAAACAATTGAAGATAAAAGAGAGAATTCTGCGCAAAACAACATGATTCAATGTCCAGTTTGCGTACAAGAATAATTCACACAGTAGGTCTATTGTATTTCCAGATCTGTGCAGGTAAGCGACAGGCTTCATTTACATTCCTTTGGCCTGCGGCACACACTATGAGTGTCCCCACAGAGATGAAGCAGGGTTTTTCCTGTTGCCTGTTGATGTCATATCCCTGCAGAGAATAAACCGAGTGTTTCCTGTTGATATTAGGATGTCAGCCCCCATCTGTTTGTGCAATCATACTGAAAGACAGACACACAAAAAAAAGAGAAGAGAACTGACCTCCTCCACCGGGACACATCCTGACTGGGCAACTGCTCAACTCTCACTGACCGCACCTTCATCCTCCCATTGGAGTCAGTCCCCCCCAATACAATGACACACACACACCATGTCAGCTGCCTATCCACCTCTACCGCTATCAAATTTCCACAGCTCCCAGTATGCTGTCCAATATTTCCCGGACATGCAGTATAATTCAAAACAAATCATGTGCAGAAATATGGAGCCACATGGTGATGACGGTGGGTGAGTTCCAGTAGGAGTAAATTCACCTGTTGAAGGTCTGATAAGTCATGAATCTTATGCATTTTATGTTTGTATTTCAATGAATGCACACATATAGAACAATATATTCATGCTTTGGGATTTGAAGCCACGCAACAGCAGTTACTGTTAGTTATGTACCTGGAAGAGACCATATATCCATCATAGAAAGAGAGAAAAAAGCTTGAAGGTGATGAGAGCCAAGGTTACCACAGTTAAATAAGCAGAGAGACACTGAAAGAGGAGGGAAAATGCTCAAAACTAACATGAATGCCAGTTCTGCACCCACAGGTTAAATATTTCAGGAAATAGTGAATAAAGTGTGTAGTCTTTCCGTCGTTTACAACAACAGAGGTTGTGAAGCAGACAAGTGTTTGCTCCACATCGAGTGCTGCTGATTACTCCATTGCTTTCTGATTAATACGGCAGGAAGCATTTACATGAAAGCACATAAAACCACTATGGAGACTGTTTCCTGCTCCTGCAGTTTGAATTGTCCTCCATAGTGTCAGTGGATCGCTAGCAGCTCTAAGGGAATGGAGCTGTGTGCACAGATGGGAGCCCACACAGCCCCACCTCCGACTAAAATGACAATAAAATGGTACGTACGCGTGTGTGTTGGTGTGTGCAGGCCTCTCTTTGCGCTTGCATTTGTCACAGTCTGTATTTAGGTATGGAAGGTCATCCATGCATGTGCCTAATTTGTGTGCATGTGTGTGTCTGTGTGGGAGAGCACAGCTTGACTCCGACTGTTGACACTGGCTCGGTGACAGTCTGAACACTCGGCTGTGTTGACGAGTGGGAGTCCCGCCCCGCCTGCCCCTTTGTGGAGAATGAATATTAATAATTCAAAGTGATCTCAATCTCGGCTGCCTCTGAGGCTGTTACCCATTACCCCAGGATGAGCTGATATTGCTGTTGCATGAAAGGCCACCGACAGGCAAAAAGGCAGGGGAGGAAAACTGTGATGCGCTGCTGAAAGGCACCCCTGAGGTTTCTGCTATCAGCTCAACCGGGGTGAAAGAAACATATTGCTTTTAGAAGACAGACAAAGAAATCACTAGACCCACCCCTTCTTGGCCGTGGCCTACATGTGCATAAAGAATGCTGTCTCTATTAGAGGTTGAAATGGGTATATAGAGGATTTCTTATTGAATCTGTCAGACTATGAGCATCACATAAAATGATACAAATTTTTTTTGATGGTTGCTGTGCAGCTTTAAAAAGCTTCCTATCCATTTACTCAACTTCATTTTTGCTCCATTTTTCTTAATTTACGTTATTTTCTAAGCTCCGGGTATCAGTAATGCACCGAGACAAACAAAAACCTCTGTGTGAAAATGGTGTCCCGCCCAAAGCGAAAAATGGAGGGTAAAGAGCTTGGGTTGACCTGATGTTGTGTTGCTAGGTTTTCATGCTCTGATCCCTGTAGTGAGATGGGATGATGTCTAATCTAACTCACACTGCTAGCCTGATGCATCTGCTTTTTCCCTGCTGGCACATAAACTACCTTAATCTATCCGGGTGATGTCACATGATAGCAGCTATCACGCTGCTCACAAATCACTGAAGCAAAGACACATCTAAAGATAAGTTGTTATCAAGTTGACAGCTTATTGTCTTTGACAGGTGAGGAGGCACACGTAAATGCATTAAAGGGAGAAAGTGGTATTTGTCAACCTGGCTGTCATTCTCAGATTTTTGTCCATTATGACTATCGTGATAACATTTTACTCACCACCTCTGTTGTAAATATTTGAGACAAGCAGTCTGGCAAGAACAACCTCAATGTAACAGAAATCACCTCAAACACTTGTCTAAACGTTAACACAGAAAGTAGTCCCCTACAAATCCATAGCATAGCTATAAGTAAGCTGTAAGTAAGCTCTGACCAGTTCACCCTATTTTTAATGGTAGGATGTTTCACAGTATTACACAAGAGTCTGTAGCCATGTTTGCAGCTTAACATCACATGCTAACAATCTCACAGTGACAAAGCTAACGCACTGATGTTGAGCAACTATAATATTAACCTTCTCCTAATCTTAGTGTAGCATGTTAGCATTTGCTAATAATCACAGAAAGTGCTGCTGAGGCTGATGAGGATGGCATTAGTTTAGCAGATCATAAACCAAAGTATAAAACAAGTTCACTAGCAATCCATCCACCATTTGTCAAAACATCTAACTTAAAACCACAAATGTCAACCACAGTCAGAATAGGATTCATTTCCTGGGCATGCATGCCTGTAATTTCACATCATGTCATCCAGACAGCTGCCTGGGTGGCTAAAAGCATCTTTTGGCTACATTATTTTGGGTGACATGGAACCAGGCTTTTGCTTACTGGTCAACTTGCCAGCTAACCTACCTTATTTTGTCTGTAATGCATGGCAAACAAGAAAACTGTGTGCATGCAAAATCATAGTAAAGGTCTTGTTTGCTTTCTATTTAGCTTGTGTGCAGGCTAGTGAAGTAGTGGCAAACATGCAAAGAAGGTTTATATTTCTGAATTGCAAAAAGTACACCATGCAGTTTTAATCCACTGCTGTCATATAACAAACAAAAACACAAGCTGTGGCTAATTGCTCAACAAATTGAACAAATATGATCAAGGTAGCTCAAAGCTGAGGCATAAGTGCAAGCAATGCTATACAGTTTTATACTGCACAGCTACAGGGATTTCTGGGGGTATACTATTTGTTATTTTTTTATTATAAAGTGTTTGAAAAGATCTCGGTTGACATTTTGAAAACTGTAGGCTCTGACCCACTTTGTTATTGCTTTTGTTTCTCAAATCTCCACAAAGGAGGTTGTGAAGTCTTACCATGACCAAATGTCATAATGGACAAAAAACTATGAGAAAAAGACCCAGGTTGAAAAATGCCAGATTTCCCCTTATGCAACAGTTAGTCGTGAAATGTGTCCTAACTACAGCACAGTTCAGATGTACCTGAGCAAAAACAGAAGAATACAAGTTCTTATCCTGTGTTTAAGCCTGCATTCATAATAACAAGGGTTAAGGTTTCGGTCAACAGCACCTGATCCCTTGTTACAGCGTTTTCTCCAGGGCAAAATCTCCTAGGCAAATATGTGAACCATTTAACCTTGTTAGAAAGGTCAAAATCTTTCTTGGCTCTAGCAGCAATTAGGTACATCAAGCAACGAGGCGAGTCAGAGAGACAAGCTGACCTGAGTTAAGTTGAAACTGTCAGATTGGATTTTTAACGAGGTCCACAGTCTGCTGATACTCGCTTAGCAAATGCTTTGTACTTCTTGAGAGAGACTGTCATGCACTTAACCTCAACACAAAGGATATACCCAAGATTTTGGTTCTGAAGCCGAGACGACACACACAAAGGTGGGGTATACTGACAAAGCGCTCCTGCTTTTGCTGTCAAGCTAATGAAATGAAACCCGAGTATCTTTTCAAAAAGCCAGACACAGACGATGAGTAGAATCGATCCTAGATTTAGAGGCTGTACGGCTTAAAACGGCCTAATGCTTGAATAATTGCCCCGAGAGTCACACATGTGGGTTGACTCTCCCCTTCCTCAGAAATAAAGTTCACCCTAGTACGTGTGGGCAGCCACAAACTTAACATGCAGTCTGAATCTTGCTATCTTATCACTGCTCTTCCATTTCCCTGGTTTGCACAAATCCATATTAAGCTGTGATATGTCTTTGGGCTTTGGCACCTTCACACCTTCAGCGTGGAGGAGATGAGAGTCGGCCTGTTAAATATTAATGCAGGGCCAGATGCCCGACTGGCCGCTGGCATTTATCTTAACCTGCTCCAGCAGGTGTGAGCCCAGCAGGTCCCATTGGCATCCAGGAGAAGCACTCAACCTCTGGATCATTTAGAGGCGTTAAAGGATTATATCTGCGCTGAACCGAGACTGGACCAATACACCCGAGGGAATGGAGGGAAGGACTGAGGGAGAGAGAGGAGAGGGAGAAATGATTGTGTCTTCTCAGCAAGTAGGGAGAGAGGGAGAGGGAGAGGGAGCTCAGAGATGGATGGGGTGTGGTGTGCGCCTGGGCAAACACTCCCCGCTGTTTGCTTCTCTCTACCCATTTTTCTCCCAAGGGCAAACAGAGAATCGAGCGAGCTGCAGCTGTCTGAGTGTGAGAGTGTGTGTGTGTGCAAGCGAGTGAAGTTGACCTCTGTGGCCTCTACATAAGTAGCAGGGAATCACCACCAACAAACCTCCCTCCTGGGGCCCTTGGCCACTGGCCCCCATCATTACTCCCTTGAGAGCCCCAGGCAGTGCCACAGCCCCCTGCCACCAGCCTCGTATTAACCGTAATGAGGACACCGCGGCGAGGAGGAGAGGAAGAGCCAGAGTATGTGTCACTGCCGAGGAAGGCGACATTCGCTAGCTTGAAAACACGACAGCACTCACCCCTCTCCCCCTCCCTCCTTACCTATCCCATACCTCCTTATTTCTCCTTCTTGTACCTCTGTTTTTCTCCTACAGGGGCATGGAGCAGTGCAAAGCAGTGAAATGCAGTCCATCATGTTGCTGTAGCATCTGTCCCCAGCACATGATTTTCAGATCATCAGGACAAGCTGTTGAGAATAAGGGAGGGTGAGAGGAGACAACCTGGTTGCTGTAACATCAAACTGCGGCCCATTTTTAATTTGGATGCCAAGCTGTGATATACATAAATGATTTACACATTATGAATTGATTTTTAAGAACATACGTGCACACACAAGTAAAATAAGCCAGACTGTGAGACATAATTTCTGCTGTTTAAGTCTTTAAAGATTTGTAGGGTTGAGACTGAGAAAGGATTCTTGGCTGTCTTGTGTGGGGTGTATATTTGATTCAAAGAAAGGGGAGATGGAGAGGTCATAGGGAGCCAAAGAAAATAAGAGCACAGCTGTAGAGAGAAAAAGGTTATGACTGATCTAAGGTAGGCTGCATGCTGTTCTCTTATCTTTCTCTCTTGACGTTAGTTTGTGATGAATGGGGAAGGAACTGGTTGCCTGCTCCCTCTGAAAAACAGTAAAAGAAATAAGTACCAAAAAAGGAAGTGTGTACTTATTTTACATCTGGGTTTTTGTAAGTTATGACGTTGGATTCATTAGAAGCTTGTTTGTGACCTAAAGGTTGCCGGCTATAAATCCCTGGACCGGCTGGGTCATGTCGGTGATCAAGTAGGTGGCTACTGCAAAGGTACGTTGTTAGCATTTAGCCTGAAGCTGCTCTGGCTTTCCCATGTGTGAAAGTAGGCAGTGGACAAATGTCTATTTGACAAATGTGTATTGGACTAACATTTATCAGGTCCCCAGAGACTAAATTCAATATTCTCTCCTTGTGGCTCTGTTTTGGTCTACACCAACTCCTGAGGGAAATATTGGGCTCTTTAGCTGTTAAATAAACTATGTCCACCAGCTTGGTGCTTGACTTGCAAGCCAGTCTCTAAACCCTTCGCTCAGTAGAGACTGAGAACTTTCTCCTGGCTTTTGTTGCTAAACTGGATAGGAACAATTAGTGAGTTCTAAATTCAACCTGCATTTCAGTACCAACCCAAAGTCCTTTTGAGCCGTGACATGCCGAGGTTGTGTGCACATGTGTACGTGAATTTTCAATGTTTTAAAAGCTCTCTCCGTCTTACAAAGTAATTTGCTATATCTTCAGTTTGTTTTACTATGGAGGAGAATGCGGAGAGAACACTTTTCCAGGTAAGGTGTGTCCTTGAAATAAGGGGTGTTCATTTGTTAGCGGGTTGTTCTTGCCTTCATACATTACATTTAGAAATCATCCCAATCCCAAATAATTGGTAGGTGATGAGATCCCCTATTGATTCGAGACTAGCTAGGTGCTAACTGTCTCCTGTGTGGTGCAGGGTATGTAGCGTACAGGGAGTTTTTTGTGCTAAAAAAAACATTGACTACTGCAGCTACAAATGAGGTAGATGAGCATGGTGAGACTGAACCAAAACAATAAACTTAAAGTAGCTAAAAAAGCTCCGTAGAGCTGCAGAACTGTAGAGTCGCTGTTAACTGTATGTGGATTTGTCACTACGAGCAACACATTTCAAATAACACACAGTCATTTGATCGATTCATTGTTAATATAAAATTATTGAGTGCAGCTTTAAAGGTCTAGTGTGTAACATAGGATTTACTGGCAGAAATTTAATATAATATTCATAGGTATGTTTTTTATTTTTATTATTTTTATTTTTATTATAATCACCTGAATGTAGGAATCATTGTGTTCTCGGTAAATTAGAACGAGCCATTTTTATCTACAGACGCAGCGGGTCGCTCTCTACTGAATCCGACATATTTCCACAGTAGCCCAGAATGACCAAACCAAACACTTGCTCTAGTCTTGCCGTTTCATGTTTTTCATGAGTTTCTTTGTGACAGGAGTTTCTTCTACACGCTTCACAGCCCATTCTCAGTTGTGTTCAGTTAGTTGCCACGATATCCTACATACTGTTCCTTTAAAGTGGAAAAAAAGAAAAAACATCCTGGTGAAAAAAAAAAACTTTGAAATTTAAGTATTTGGCACCAGTGAAAGGCCACAAGAGAAGTAATGACCTTACTCAGTATTCAAAAAGTGGTTCCTTTTGTCAAGACAGTCCTCTTGGCATTTTAAGCTCTTGCCAGACTCTGATATGGTGATGTTAACAGTCAGTGTCCTTTTGAAATACTTATATGTATTCGTTTAAGCTGAAAGGCCTCTATTGTGAAATGCTCTCAGAGTGAATAGGGCAACGGATGAAGGTCATCACTACTGGGAGGAAATGTATAAAAACATTTTGCAGGTCTGTGTGTGTGTGTGAGAGAGTGTGTGAATTGCCGGTCATGCCTAGAGTAGCAGATGGGCATTCTGTATGACTGATGGCCTTGTGAAACATAAAGGT
This sequence comes from Morone saxatilis, assembly GCF_004916995.1. NCBI lineage: Eukaryota > Metazoa > Chordata > Actinopteri > Moronidae > Morone > Morone saxatilis. The sequence goes on from NW_023340246.1 coordinate 5,024,999, forward strand.
GTTGTGTCAATAAACGATGTTCCACCCCATCCATCAACCGCCACTGACAGCAACATGTGCACATTTTCATCCGTTATACCCCCCCCACACACACACACGTTCAAGAAGACGACATCTGCCTGCACAAACAGCCCTGCGTGCGCACACACCCACTTACAGTACCTGTACAGTATATACACAGCAGCACACACGCGTTCACCTCTCCTGCACACTCCTACTGTACCACTCTGCTTTGCAACAGTCTCGCTGCATCGATACTGTTACTTCTGTGGGAAAATACAGCACTGAGAAATAAATCTTGTCTAGCAGAGCATGAAGGTATTGAGTTTTCCACGTGTTGCCTGTTCATATGGTTTCAGCAGCGAGGGACTAGTGCACCTTTACATCACTGGGTCTCATGTGAAAATCAACTTTGTGAAGGAAGTGCGTGGGTTTCCCCTCAAGTTTGGACTTTTGACTGTATCGAAGTTCACCTGTTACAATTAAAGGAACAAACCGAAAATCTGACTTTTGAGCATCAAATCTATGTGTTGATAGCTTGCTCCTTCGAGACACACCTGCAGTCAGCTTTCATTAAAAACAGCTGCAATAGATATCAGTAGGGATCCAAAACAATGTGTTACAAAGCATTAAAACATAACCTACAGACACATTAATCCTGCTGTGGATACCCCTTTTTTCTCAATCAAACAATCCTTTAAAGCTCCGGTGTATAAAATTCAAGAAAATATAATATTGATATTACAGTATGTTTTCATTTTTGTAAAATCACCTGAAAATAAAAATTGTGTTTTCGTTACCTTAGAATGAGCTATTTTTACCTACAGAGGGAGCGGGTCCTCTTCTATGGAGTCCACCATGTTGAACCACCATGTTTTTACAGAATCCTGGAACGTAGAAACCAAACATCAGCTGTAGATAGGGACATTTGTGTTTTTTGCGAGTTTCATAGGCCACCGTAGTTTCTCCTACACACTTGGAACGGGAGAGTTACGGAGGGCATTGTAATCTGCAACTACAGTACACTTCCTTTAAGACTAGTTTTGTTGCAAAAAGCAGACTGCGACATAAGTATTAAGATTTGTTAATGTAAGGAAACACTTTAAAGTTTAATGTGGAAAGCATGACCGTCAAGCTTATTGTTGTTAAGCTAATTGTGTTTAAATTAAAGTAAAATATTTGTGAGGGTTCCTCTCAATAGTGGACTGCAAAGGTTTCTGAACGTTGGTACAACAGCAGTGGCCTTGAAACATGGTCTTTATTGTCTGATCATTAAGACTTCTGTGCACATTCCTTAGATGATTTCTTAACTGTAATATATGGAGAGTCTTTTGCTGTGAAAGGAAATAGAAAACTTAATATTCTCTCAGGTAATTTTCATCCCCTGACCGTCTGTCTCTGCAGATTAAATCATCCTCCACATTGGACAATGAATGTCTGTTTGCTGTTTTTTTGTGTTTTTCAGGCAAAAATACACCCACAGCCCCTGTGACATTATTACTCTATCTATGGAAGTCTACTTCCAAATGTCAGGCACTTCCCTCGAGGAATGTCATACAACCTCTGGCCGAATATTAGATGAGGAGGAGAGCATTGGTCCGACTATACAGGCTATCCTCAGACTGTTAATAAAAACCAGACAATGTCGGCTGTCGGCTGCTGGATTCAAACTGAATGTTTTCAGCACGCTGCCAGTGGAGATTACAGCGAGAGATTGTTTAAAAAACCACAGTAGCCCCCAAATTATGAACATCTTCCATTTCTGTTTTCCAGAAGAGAACTGCAGATCAATTTTGCTATTACATGTTTTTGTTGTGGTATCATTGCTCCCTGCATTTTTTATTCCTGGAGTTTTCTCGCCATGTCGTAGCAGCTCACAGGCCACACACACACACACGTACCCCGACATGTTCAGACGGTGCAGACAGGCAATAATATTTGCAGCGATTATCACTAACAGCATTACTTCCATTACACACCCATATATCATTTGCTTTAACTTCATCTCTCTTGCCAATCCACATTACCAGCCATATTGATCATCTCGGATACCTCAATGTCTCCTTCCTGCCTTAATGGTCGTTTTTTGTGATGGAGGGTTCACCTGAGTGCTCTATATGGGTTTGTGCACTGTGAGCCTTTTCACATATACTGTAGCAATCTTCAAATTTCAGCAATTACCCATAATACCTTATAATACCAAACAAACAACTTAAGTAAAGGTAAAATAATGTTGGTGTTTTACGCAGTTGGTTTTCAGAGAATTTGATCATTGTAATTTCACAGTGGTTTCTGAGAAAAGAAAATTGTGGTGATATAGAGAATACAGATGGTGCTGTGGGTATATACTGTAGAATATGAAATGTATTCATTCCAATTAGAAAATCAATCTCATTGGGGTTTATCATTAATATTTAATTTTGGTCTGATTGTTATTGCATTCATGCCTGTGATAACAGTGAAAAAGTTGGTTCTAAACACCTCTGATTCTATAAAACAGAGTGTTCCCAACCTCTGGGCTGTGGATCACTCGGGTCCTGAAACATTCGCTACCAGGATGCAAGTAAAGAAATATGACAATAAGAAAAAAAAACTCTAAATAATGATTAGAGGCCATCATTGGTTATGCCCTGGTACAGACTATGCTTCATTTCTTTTTTTATCCCTCGAAGTCACATCTGCAACCACAATATACAGTACTGATTTCTAATTAAAGTCTGTGATCACCTCTTCTTGAATGCTGGTGTGTCTTGCTAATAAAATCCCATCATTCATTTGAATAGGATCACTCTTTCAACAGAGCAAGGTGCAAATGTAGGGCTCCAGCAAAACACAAAATGCAGGCTCTTCCAGTAAAAACGCTGAACTCACCTTTGCTCAATTTTTGCACCTGATAATGCAACGTTATCCAACAAGCCAATCAAATGCATGAGAATGCAGATTACTTTGTAACATTACTACTGTAATTCTACTGTTTAACTCTTAATTTTTGTGAGAAAAATCTGATTGATCTGACTGATCTGATCTGAATGACTTGTAAATTATGGTCTCTTATAATCCAGTGGGTAGTGTTTTTGTATCAAACTTATAGATCTATTGCTCAAATTCATCATACCAATGTTGCCAGATTGGGGTAACCAAATAATAATCCACAGCCACATGGAAGAGCATCTTATCTCGTAATTGGAAGATTGCTGGTTTGATTCCCAGCTTACCCAGTCCAGTCAAAGTGTCCTTTGGCAAGATACTGAACCCCAGATTGCTCCCAATGGATGTGCCATTGGTGATGTCAGTGTGTGAGTGTGTGTATGCGTGAGCTTAGTGTCATTGTGAGCGCTTTGAACAAGAAGTGTATCGCTCTTGATGAGCTGGCTGGAACCTTGCATGGCAGCCTCTGCCATTAGTCTTACATGTGTCTGAAGTGTTGAAAAGCACTTTACTCTAAGGAGATGATGGTCTACCAACTACTCAGTGTGGTTTTAATTGACAAGGTTCAGAGAGGTTCAGTAAGCTCGGGTAAACCCCAATCCAGAAGTAGTCTTATTTTCAGTTTGCTGAGGGTTTTTACCAACATGATTTGTGAACATGCAAACAGACTATTTTTATTAGTGTGCATACTGGCATGGTGTGGGGAACAATTACATACCTCTCGTCCATGGATCTGCTACAAAATTGTTCATATAAAAGCAGTCTGTGGTCCAAAACGGGTTGAGAAACCAGGCCTCTGCCTTCTAGTTTTAATCGTGAAAGCTTTTTTACCTTGACTTACTTAGGTAAAGTGTACTGTTTTGTGATACATTTATACACCTCATTGAGCAGCCCCACTGGTCCAGCACTGCTACCATCTTCAACAAATGTGTGACATGTAAAAGCAGAGCGAGCAGACAGATGGACACCCAGACTGTTTGGACGCCCCCCCTCATTAAATCCTCCTCATGCAGTTGACCCTGTGTGGCCAAGAGGACTCTTTTCTGGCACCGGCAGTTTGTGCAGCAGGACTGGGCTGCCATTCATCACCCATGGCAGGTTAAACCATGTGCACAATCTGTTTATATCCATAATTATAAGGCATCAACCTGCCCATGGGCTGCAAGGGTTCAAGAACATCTGCTTGGAGCGGTCCAGCAGGAACACTGCAGTTGATGGTGAGGTCTATTGGTTATATATCTGGTGGGGATAAATCTACTGTGATAGGTATATTATGTGTGTTTGTGTGTGAGTGGTCAAAGGGGCGGAGAGGCAGAGTACATATCTCTATCTGAGTGGACAGAGAGAGAGCAGAGTCTTCCCGAGGCTTAATGTTTCTTCTAGAAGGTCGGTAACAAATTGAGTTGTCTTTTTTTTTCACAAGTTGACTTCACTCCCATGATGCAACTATTACATCTCTGGGTTTCTACCTTCAAGTCTTCACATGGTTGCCAACTTTCTTCTTAGTTAGTGTCTTTTATTCCAGGGTGGTGATGGAATCTAAATGGCCTTTAACAGTAGCTGTCTTGATTACCTGGTTTTTAGCAGCTTTTACCTTGAAATTGATATATTCTACCTATTTAGCATACCTTTCTAACATTGCTGGACCCACGGTGGACAGTAGTTTCAAAGTATCAAAACTGGATGGAGACTGGAGTGTGTTATGCTAAGAGTGGCTAATGTTGCCTCAGGCAGATAAGAGCTACAGATGGTAAGCTCACTTCTTTTTTAACTCCATCATTTTCAAACTTGCAGTCTTCAGACCCAACCAACACAGACTCAAGTGACATCACTTGAGGCAATTTATCATATTTTGCATAGCTCCCTCTGGAGCCAGAAAATTATGTATACATGTTCATTTGCATATGCAGTAGTACTCCCCAAGTGTGCTAATGGGTTTTAGCAAAATTTGAATTAGCATCAACTTGGGCTTCTGTGTTCCAGCTGCCAATGTTTGGAGCTATTTTATTCAGGTAATATTTCCAATTAGACTATATAACTCCACAGACTTTAAAAGCTGTCAGTTTTTCAATAAAAGCAATATGATTGAAATATCTGGGTCCTGTGGCATATAATTCTATATCATGACAAAATACTAGATTGCTGGCATGGTAACTTTCCATAGTTCTAAAATCTTGAGTATTATGAACCCCCCTGTGCAGTGCGATAAGCCTATAAACTTATGAATGTATTACTATTGTCAAAGAAAGAAAGGAAGAGAAAGAGAGGCAGAGGGATGAGTAAATAGTAAACAGAATAATGCAGAGAGAAAAAGGACATGAAGAAAACAGACCCACATAATGCACAAGCAAGCCAGTGAGTGCATATGCATATTCTAGGTAGAGCGGAGTGAGAGAGATGCAGTCTAATGGCATAATGATATTAATGAGGGACCATTCATCATGCAGACTCATCACTTAAGTTGATGAATACGAGCAATTTAAAGTAGAGACTCAAGTGGAACATGCCTCTCGCTGCTCCACTAGCTAACCTTTCAGTCTATTATGCCACATGTCTCCACAGACTTAAAACTGAATGAACCGATACGACAAGTGCTGAATATTTACCCGAACGTATCAACAACAAAATATAAGAGAGTAGTGAAGCATTAGTGGAAAAAAACCCCCCAAAAATTACTCAGTGTTTTCAAATACAATCTAATTACACACGGGCATGCATACTCTCATGTTTGCGTGCACATGAGCCCCAACGTAGAATCCAACCATCAAACCGCTGGGAACATCTCGATTCCCCTCGCTCTCTTCGAAGTGCAGCACAGAAAAAAAACACTTTAATTAGATATAGTTAATTAATGACTCCCATCCATGAACCCTTCTGCATGATTGCAAAACACTGATATGTTCATTACTAAGGAGGAATGGTAAATAGACACATAAAGTTTGAAAGTGATAGAAATCAAACGGTGAAGGCCTGGCTAATTAAAGGGGCATACCATTAGCTGATTAAGGCCAAAGAAACCTTATCTGGAGACTTCTGTGGTAAAAAAGAAAAAAAAGCATGCCCAAATAAGATAAAAAAAAATAAAAAAAGAGTGCTGTGTTTGCCCCTTGTAGCAATCAAGTCACTCGTACATGAATAATTCATACATAAAGAGGCATTTGTTTGTGAGTCAGTTCAGATTTAAGGCATTAAACTGTTGTTGTGCTTTTTGTCTCTGTTTTTTTTTTCTTCTTCTTCTTCTTCTTCTTCTTCGCCTTAGTTAAAAGAGATCACAAGCCGCGGCAGATGTTTTCTGTTTGCGTTAGCTTGTATCCTGTTTGCCTTTTTTTTTTAAGGGATTTAACTGAAATAAGCTTTAATGAATTGGACCGGGGTGACACAAAGAGACAATTTACATTCAAATTGTAAGTTTGCGCTGACACATTTAAAAATAGCAGGAAGAGGCTGTTTTAGGGAGATGGGAAAAATGGCACACTCGCAGGTTCACCAAATAAACAAATCTATTTCTGTTATACATGAGTGGAGAAGGAATATTTTTCATCAGCAGAAACAGAGCTCTGTGATTCCAATTTCTCCCCCTCTGAAAACTTAATTCATTAAAGTGCAAAACAGAAATGTTTCTACAGTTTTTCTTTCCAGGCTCCACTTTCCATCCCTATACCAATCAGCACTATTGTTTTTTAATTTTTTCATTACACATGCCTGGAGATAATTACCATTTATTAAATCAGGACATTGTAGCTGCACTAATTTAGTCAGAAATGAGTGCATTTGTAGAAATGCACTTTTCCAATAATCCAATAACGTTTTCCTACAATGCATACAGGCATGTGTGGACGGATACAGAAAACAATCTTTTTGCAGAAGTTGAAGTAAAACAGTTTTTCCTCCTGGCAGACAAAAATCCATCAACTCATCCGCGTCTCAGAAAATAAAAGTCAGGTGGAGGAACTGTTCCCGTCTTGCAGGCAATATTTCAGTGTCGGACCAGTAATAACAGCATGTGGGAAGAATGCGCTTAAATCACTCAAGCTCCGGGGATACACATTTTTGAACACTGGAGTCCGACCAGACAAGTGTTTTCTTTTGTGTGCAACCGGCGAGACAATGTTTTTTTCCCGAGCTCTTCTCAGTCGCTTTCATTTGGTCCGACAGCACTTACTTTGAGCTCAGACAAAAAGCGCAAAGAAACAAAAAATGTCACAATCAAAGCATCCTGATGTTTAGATTGTACACCAGGGGTGCTGACAGCTAAGCAGCACCGTGTGACTACAGTGAGATGCACTTTCACATTTCCCTTCTGCTGGCGCTTCCTGTCAGTCTGAGCCTGTCATCCTGGCTCTCTTTGTACCTCTCAGTTTCATCACTCTTCTCTTTCTCTCACCATCTGTTTTGTCCTTCCTCTATCTCCTCTCTCAGTTTCTTCCTCTTCACACACAGATCATCCTTTATTTCAGTACACCCGGTGATTCTTGCAATAGCAGTGGGCGTGCTATCAGACCCATTAGTCTAATATCCCGGTGTTGAGTGGGGACGATGAGAAATGGATTGGTGGTGATGCGGGTTGCGTGCACTGCTGTGAGGTGTGTGTGTGTGTGTGTGGGCAGCGATGAATGTGATGAGTGTGTGGTTTAATGGATGGCTGTGAAGTGTCTGTGGTAGAGAGGGACAGAGAGTAATAAAGAACAAGATACCAGGAAGCCAATATGATAATGGTTGAATAATATAAAGTAACGTATGTATTTTATGTGTGAAGTATGTGATGGGGAAGACATATGTACCAGTTCATGTTTAGGAGATAATAAGTCATTAAATAATGTCATTATATTGAAAACTAAAATAAAGTTTGTCTTTTTTACCATTTGTTAGACAGAGAACAGAATTCTGCTGCCTATTTCACACCGTCCGACAGCACCAAAGCCTAGCTAATGAAAGTCTTCAGCCATGCTAGAGGCTCTGTGAGACTGTACTGCTCATTTCGGAAAGAAAGAAAGCCCAACTTTGGTTTTGTTTTTGATACAATAGTTATCTTACTCTTGTGAACACAACATTGCTCTGGAGTTCAATACTGTAAATGGTTTTCTAATAAATATATTTACACTTCTGATCCCGTATCAATTTCAGGTTTATATCAACAACCTTCGGTTAGACACACCCACCTCCAGTTTAAGCACCACCCAAATTAGATATTTCATGCTGGAACCAAAGTGGTGGACTGATCAACTGACTGACTGTCACTGCCGTCCCTAGAGTCATGCCTAGCATGGTTAATAAAAATCCTCTGATCCTCTCAAGCACTGGAAGTGATGGATTTTAATGTTCCTGGAACAAAAAGTAATTTGTTTGGAACCAGCCACCCTGAGTAAATACACAAAGAGAAGACAAGTACCTACAAAAACTGCATCAACACAAAAATCAAGTAAAACTAAGCAGATTGTTTACTGATAGGAAGGCAAAAGGGGTTAAAAGGAAACTGTCTTCATTGAAAGGTGAAGTGCATTTTTTTCAGAAGAACAGCATTAAAAGATTTGATAGGACCAAAGAGTGCTTAAGATGCATCAACATCAATCACATATTCTGGTATTTAGAAGTAGCTGCAATCTCCATTTCTAACAATATGAGCATCTCCTGTCGTTTTTTGAAATTGAGTGCAGTTTGGTTGAGACGTGAAAAATGCATTCCCTACAATAACAATAATAATGCCTATAAAGACTTTGCCTGTGCAATCATCAACCCTAACCAGGTTATACAAGGTATAAAATAACTAATTTGGCGATAAATCAACAAGGGAAATTCTTCTTGAGGAAATGTAGTGTTGCATTTCCTTGTGCAGATGAAATACTGATATCTTGCTGTGATGAGCAAAGATTGTTGAAGATGAGATAAGATGATGTGTTGTTACATAAGGTAAGATTCTGATTGAAACAAAATATGTTGTGATAATGTAAGAAACATCTTTAAAAGATTTAAAGATTTAAAAATATTTTTTTTTTCTCGATCAGCTTCTCACAATGATTGAACCACTAGTAGCGCTATAGAGCAATGTTTTTTGTATCGTTGTCACACTCTCAAGTTTTCTTTTCCATCTTGCCATTGGTTTCATGCTATACTGCTGATCAACACTATCAGCGTGAAATATGGAGGTAAACATTGTAGGATTTAACAAATTTTAAATAATCAGCTCTGCTAACATTTTATGCAGAAGGAGATAAACTCAGCATGTCTGTTACACAGTGTCTACATTGCCTGCTTAGCATGTTAGCAGAGCATTACCAGTTCCCCATCTGTGTCTAAACAGGATGCGTTCAGGCACAGTATTGAGTGTAGGTCACCCGTGTTTTGCTCGCGCTCAGAGTCCAAAACACAATCACTGTAGTTACAAATGTGAAATAGCAGAAATTGGACTTCAGGTTGGGGTTTCATGTGTTAAGCGTGAGTTGCACACCAGCAGTTACACAGCCTTTGTAGACAGCTGGGTTGATTAAATAATAGCACTGTTCCGTCAGACTTGCGTGAAACAGACAACTGAAAAACCGGGTATCCTGCGCTTTGGTGTGTAACACTGAATGATAACATAGCTTTTGTTTGTTTCCAAGAAAACTTCACAGGGGTCCTTTAATGTTGTAGAGAAATACTTTAAACTTTAAAGCCAAGTTTCCATGGGTTTTAAAACATGAAACATCTTTTTATAGCAAAAGAAAACTTTCTTGACATAATAAGAATCTGTCCAGATTCTTTTTTATGTTTCTGTAAATGTATATGCATGAACCTAGAGAGTATGGCCCTTAGGTGACGGCACATATCTGCCTCTCTGGTCTCTCTGGTGAGTGACTGTGGCGTCCCTGTCGGACTGAGAAGCCTCTGCTTCTCACTTCTTCCTCATTTATCACTCCTTACAGCAATGGAATCTACCCCTCTGTGTTCAGACACATCCACCAGCTCCATAACTCACTCTTCTGACGGTTTGACAGCCCGATGAGTGTGTGCGTGGATATGTGTGCCTCACTGTGTTTCTGTGTGAATTTGTGTGGGCTATCCCTCAGCTGTGTCTAAGTCTTTGCACGCAGGCAATTCTGAATTTGTGTGAAGGTCTGTGCATTAAGCTCTCACCACCACACACACACACACACACAAAGGCCTTTCTGTTCCAGAAATGTATCACAGTTTCCTTTTCAAGGACGTGACGGGACAGGTGTGAAAGACCAGGCAGTGTCTGGCATATAGGGGATAATGTAAACAGCCAGGAATGTGATCCACATCACAGCAACTGATTTAGGAGAGGGGTTGGGGGGGGGTTAGAGGTCACTCACTGCACTGCAACAAAAGAAATGAAACATTATCCCTGTGACAATCAAACCCTACTTAAGATGCCTTTTCAACCAATTGCCATTGTCTGTCAACCTCCAGGGCAAGTAATGGGTGCTTTTAGCTTCACTGGTGATTTATGTAGGCTGACTATGTTACTAAGAGCTCACAAGCACAGAACATGGAGGGTTCTGTCAAACATGGTAAAGACAATTGACAAAGGATGAACTCAATCACATTACAATAAATGCATACAATGGCTTATATTCTGTATCTAGTCATGTAGATGATTTTAAGTTATCCATGTCTGACATTTCAGCCTCCACCCCAATACAATGAAGATACATGCTCATAACACTAAATAATTACATTTAAAATACTTCAGAGACATTATCCTGGTTACTCTGGATAATCCCCAGACCTCATTATGAAAAGTTTTCACTGGAACTACTCTACTTTTAGGTGAAATATACCCTATGAAAAGTTTTGACATTAACTATTTCTTTGGTAGTTCCAGTAAAAACTGTTATTGACAGTAAAGTCTGTGGATTGTATAGAGTAACTCAGACATTCTTTTCTGAATAGAGTTGTTGCTGTTTTGATTTTCCGTCTTCTTATAAAACCAAAATACGACCACAGACAGGTGAGAATACACGCTCTTGTGTAATACAGCTGAAGTGACACTGTGATTTATTAGTCAGTGGGTTCTTTGTTAATTTAGTTTTTATACAGATTTTTGAGCCCATTCTGAATGAAAGAAGAGCTTCAACTGAATAGTGTAGCTGGAACTGGACCTGGATCAAGTCTAATTCTGTGTCACGCAACAACAATTACTCCACATCCTTTCAAAACATTTCTAACAAAGGTAGAAATAAAAGTTTACCAGAATAAAAGTTTTGAAGTGAAATGACACTCTAAAACTGTAATTAATGACATATAGAAAATTGCTATGTTTGGCTACGACTATTTGACATGGAGGAAAAAAAAATCACACATGGCCAACTAGTGACTAACTTTTTCTGCTGTTTGGTGCTGAACAGGTAGAGTACAGTGGTTAGTTATGGACGATAAAACCAAACAAATTAACTGAAAGACCATAAAGAGCTGAGGGGCACTGCAGAGTCAGGTAGTTCATCACTATGATTTATATATTTTATCAAAAATATTGACAGGCACAGCTTTGATATTAAAATGTTTTCAGTTTGGTGAGATAACACACATCAGTCATCGATTAAGGAGGAGTTCAGCTGAACCAGTACAATAGCGATGACCAGAGATCCAGCCTTGATGAATCTCCCTGTCCTGCTAACTCATCTGTTTGGACTGACAGACCAAAAGGCCAGGGGGATTAGTCGCCTATTAAGCAGGGGAGCTTGTTCGTTAATCACCGGTGTTGTTTGAGAGGCAGGAAAGTGTTGCCATTCGCCACTTCTTGGTGCTGTCTGACTGCGGTGACTGTGATGAAGGCAGAACTCTTAGAAACAGTACAAAATGAAACAAATGTTGGAAAGAGTGACAAAAGTTTTGGTGTTCAGATGCTGCAGCAACTTTATGTGTTGGTCTCAGTTCTCATCTGCCTCCTTTAGATGCTACTGCTTATTATCTGTAGCATTATTTTACATCTTGGAGTTGGTGTGAAAATAGACGTCTCAGAAAGGCCAGGAATAAGAGAACATATACAAATATGAGTTCTCTACCTTGTTACTTTATGCATCTTATATTTTTGCCTCTTAGCAAGTGTAGATAAAATAGCTAGACAATGTGTTGTTGGGATTGGACCTCCTGTTGCGATGAAGTGAGTGTGTTCCTACCACATACACCCTGGCTGCATCTGGAGAAGGATTTAAGTACAGTAAACAGCTAATTACCACTAAGAAGATAATAAAACTTGTGGCAGTTGAGGGCATTAGAAAAGCACTGCATTGAAGAACATATGGTGGTGCTCGTGCAATAGTGCCTTAATAAGAAGTAATGGGGATTACTTGGTTGGCACAGTGACTGAAATTGTGTACACTGAAAGATAAATTCCTTAGCTGGAGTTAGGTGCCATAAAAGAGGTCCCGCATCTTCAGAGGGGCTTGTTAAAGTGAATGTGAGGGACAATGTGCAATAGGGCTGTGTCTTGGCAAAAATCCAGCGTTACAATAAGTATCATGATACATGGCTTACGATTAAATATATTGCAGTATATTGTGAGACTCTAACCAGAAAATCTGCGATCTGCATCTGTATTTATCACGGTCCCTGTAACATCCAACATCATAGCTCTCAGTTTACAACACTGCTATCTACTGGCTGGAGGTTTAAACACAAAAATCGATAGTGTTTTCAGAATTAGTAGAATATCACAAAACAAAATATCACGATACAATGTTTTTCGATATTTTCTTACACCCCTGATGTGCAAGTGACATGCTATCTCCAGAAATGGAGCTATTAGATTAAATTACCATTAAATACAACCACATTAAGATGTTTTGCTGCACTCTATTGCCATTATGATAATTTAAGTCACCAGGAAGAGCTAAATGCTGTAGATTATTGTATTAATGGTAAAAGAGCGTGTTCACAGTGTCTCGCACTAAAAGCATGATAACTTGGTGTATCTGAGCTCAGCTGCAATGGCTCATAATCTATTTATACTTGCTATCGTAACTCCTTCGACTGTTCCAAAGATGACAACTTTGTCATTATTCTAAAATGCCGAGATATTTTTCTACAACATTTAACATCCTCCATGCAAGTAATTAGTGACAGCCATCTGGTTGCAACTTCATTTAATCACAATGGAGTGTATAGCAGGATGGTTGGTCTAAAGTGAGGGAGAGAAAAGGCATCTGCAGTAGTTTGCTAAAGTTGGGGAAAGTTGCAGTTGGGTGATAATGGCACATTGAATTTGTCTTTATTTCCCAAGATTAGTTTAAGTGAGCTGCTTTGAGGACGTAACTATTAGACAACCTGAGGGAGAGCGAAGAAAGGGGGTCACCAGCTGTGCCCAAAAGCTCTCCCTCGTTCACTCCTTCACTATTCTTTACTATATACACTCAGTTTACCCGACAGAGTGAAAAGTATAGCTGTGTTTCTAAACCTTTTACACGATGTACAACTTCAGAAAATGCTAGGCTCTCCATGTACCACCATTATGATAGATGTTACAGTAGCAGGTTTACATTTCACACTTTCACAATTTTGACACTAAAAAATGGTGCAAGATAAATAGTTTGGCTACATAAAAAACCATTGGCTTGTTCACATGTGACATGATAAAATGTAGCAGTAGCACAAGTAGAGAAGAGTCATAAAGTCAGTAAACTAACTCACTAAGGTCAGTCATACAGAGACATCCCTCTAAAGTTTCCTTAAGTTAGCCAACATTAGCCCCCGTAAGCTAGTGGTCATACCAGACCAAGTAAGGCATAGTGGATTTAATTTAAAAGAAAGCCTAGTGAAAAGTTTCATAAATAATTGGAAGCGTGTGCTATTTCCTCTTTAAAAAGTTGCATAGTCTTGCTTTAAATTAGTCTAACGAGCTTATTAAACAGAGAAATGTACAGTTTTCCATTAAAACAGGAAAACTCATGATGGTCATAAATAGAATTTTTCTTCCACCGAGTATTTCACAACAAGAGAAGCTTTGTCCAAGTTCTTCAAAAAGAAAAAAAAGAAGACAAAAGTATGCAACACTTAAATTAGCATGACAACTTGACAACTCTCTCATAGCAAAGGGCCTGAGAATTATGTGACCTAAAGAATCAAGCTCAAGGGCCAGAAACAGTGAAGGAATCTTGCACCACAGTGATGTTAAGTTCAAGGAGTTAAAAGTGCATTATGACTGGCAGGGCAATGTCAAGTTCCAACAGATCTCAGGCACGGTGTGCTGTGAGACCATATCATCTCTTGTCACCGATGAGAACAGATTGCCTTCAGTTTGGACTTGTACATTACTGCAACTCTATCCTGTTGGCACTTTAAAACTTCAAAACATTGAGTTTTGTGTGAAAATAAAACCAGAGTGCGAGTCTCTGCTTGTTGCTTGATGACTAAGCTCAGTCTTCCATCGGCCTTGACATTTTAGACGACTCCCCTGGCAACTGCTCCTCAGGTGTTCGGTAGAAATGTCATGAAATTAAAAAAAAGAGAGAAAGCAATAGTATTTACTGGTAGATTATTATTTTTTTAAATTTCCCCTTGTGACTCAGAAACAGAACATGGCTTTCTGTGTTCTTTGCTGTCAGCACAAAGACAGCTGAGACGGAGACAGGGGTGAGGACATCAAAGCGCAGGTGGAGAGTTAGTAACATAGGGGCTGAGCAGGATGAAGGGATCACATCACCTGAGATAAAAGGCCAGGCGTCACACACACACACCAAAACAAGACCACTGCATCACCAAGGCCCCAATATCTCTCACCTGTTACACTATGACCTTCAAAAGGTCTTGTTTTATCTTTTGTCTACAGAGTGTCTGGTAGTTATAGTGAGGAGGGGATGTGTGCTGCCTGCAAGTGAGTGTGTGTGTGTGCGTGTTAGTGCTTTTTAATGTAGCAGATAAAATGAGAGAGCTGTAGAGAAAAAGCAGAAGAAAACGCAACTGAGCTTGCAGTGTGTGTTCCCTCCGAGTAATCCGCTAGGCTCTCGCTCTCTGATTGTGCATATGTTGATACCTTTCGCTCCCTTTTGCCTATAACCTCTGAAGCTACCCCCCCTCCTCTATTTAAGGTGACTCCCCAGCTCCGAAGCCTTTGAGGTCAGACAAAAGCAACCATCACACAGACAGGATAAGCTTAGAGCTGTGTGTAACCAGATTTGATCCTGCAGCATTGTCGGAGATGCTTCATACAACGTCCTGAGCGATGCTGCTGTTCTTCTGTCCTTGCTATGACTCTATCTGAACACTTTGATGTTCAGTTGGACACAGTAACACAATGTTTCATTCATTTTGAATTCTGAACCAGGTTCATATTTTTATCTATTTTTTCCCCCCGGACAAGATGGTGTACTGGACCAACCTCCTCTTCTCAATCATTAATCACTCAGAGTCTTGCAGGGGAAGATAGCTCAATCTCGGAATGTATTCAAGTTAAAACCCAGTCTGGCAGGTTGATGAATTAATAATAATGTTCATATCAAGGCCTATTCAAAGTGTGTGTGTGTGTGGGGGGGGTGTGTGTGTGGGGGGGGGGGTGGCAAGAATCAAGGTCTCGTTGCTATCACTTTGGACTTCTGTATGAAGTGTCTGAATAAAATATCACCTTGGGAATGTGTAGCATGGATCATTTTGCTGATGAAAAGCTGGCTGGAGTCACATCAAACACGTAATTCTCCAAATTTATTTTTAGAGTGTTTCAAGTGTAATTTTTTGGGAAGAATTCTGCTTTGATGCGGCTCAGAGTTCGGTTGTGTTGCAGTGGATTTTGTCCTCTCGCTGTAGTAAAGTTTAAACAGGGTCACTGTGAAATAATTTTTTATGCTGTGGTATTTGAGCCATCTGGTGCTTTTTTCCAATGTGTTCTTCCTAATGATATAGCAGGTCTGTCTTAAGAGAGTATGTAACATTAATTGAACAAGTGTACTGTAAGTGAAGGTCAGCAAATTGGATCTATATACATATAAAGGGGCTGATAAAACAGCTGCAGGTCTGTAATGCTTTACTCAGGCACAGTGATGCTCTGAGCTAAATATTACCCTCAGCATTCTAGCACACTCACAATGACACTATAGCAGCAGCAGGTATAAGGCTTACCAAGGCTTCAAGCTATGTGCTCGTGTTCAAACCACAGTGGTTTAGACCAGTCAGTGTCCGATGAGGAACTACTGGTAGCTACGGCAGCTAGGGCATGAGCTATGGACATGGTTTAACTCGAGTTGTGTGACGATATATGGGAGGAGTGACTACTTGCTTGAGAACAACAATGCTGGCTAGCACCAGTTACATCAGAACTGGAGCAAAGAACGCCACTGAAGGCTTTTCTCGATTAAAAAGATATTTGCGCTCTTCTCCCAACTGGCTTTGGTAAGAGTTTGACTATGTTTAAGAAACCATCTGGTTAAATCAGATTATACACTGATTAGAATTTGGGAATATGGTACCAAAGTATTAAACAAATCAGGGGGTCACCAAAGGTATTAAAATTCACCGTAAGGGGCTTATGAATGTCTGCACTGAATACATGGCAATCCATCCAATAGTTGTAGACACGGGACCCTAAAGGTGTCCCACCACAGTTTTTCCCCACATATTTCTAACTGTACTGGCTCGGAAAAAATCACAATACTAAAGAAGCGAGAATTGCCTGAAGGCTAAAAGATAGACTTTGCTGAACTGAAGTGAATCAACAGGGACGCCCTGCGCAGTAGAGCTGTTGCCCTTCAACTTTGTGTCTTACACATTTTCCATAAACTCGTGTGTGTGTCGACCACTGCAGCGCTGGCGGAATCGCTCCCCGCCCGGCTCTGTGGCAGTGAACGGGGTGATTCAGCTTCACAACTTTGTTCATCAGCAGGTACGGGAGACACAGGGTGTGTCTGCTAAACGGTAGGTGACCAACCGTAATGATGCTGCTTTCGGTATCGCTCTGTGTGCAGCTCGAGGCCCCCAGCTGCTACAGCCTGTCTCAGCATTCTTCTCCATCTGTGGGAGGCGGCACAACCTGTCGGATAAGAGTGAGCCGGCTGGGAAGAGGTAAGGAATGGGGTGAGGAGAGAAGCATTAAGTAAGGAAGAAATGTTTTTGTCCAAAGTTGGAGGTGCCATTCTTGTGCGTTTTCTTTTTTTTTCTCAGTTAGTGTTCTGAAAAACAGGTTGTGAATGATGTCAAACCTGGAAACAACACCTGGCTCTGTTTTCTCCTATATTTTCTCTTTGCCATTCTTATCTTTTGTTTCTCTGTGTCCCCAAATTAACTCTCAAACACAAAGATAACATAGTAGCACAGTAGCAAAATAAGGTTAACTATCAACTACAGGAATTTTGCTATGCAAGATTAGGCTGGCCTGATATGAAGCCAGAACCCCATCAGTGAGGTAACATCATGACTTTTAACTTAAAGCTGCACTAGTGTACTTTTTGGCCACATGGGGGCAGCAGAACAACCATTGACATATTCTAGTTGTTAAGGCCAAATGTGTTAGTAAACATTTGCCTATCTGTACATCCAGCAGACATGGAAACATTAGCATTCATTTGAAGTCTATTCACTCTCTTTTAGCTCTGTTTTTGTTCTCTGAGACTCTTTAGCAGCTAAATGCTCCGCTACGTTTACCAGCTAACTGCTAACTTTGTCAGTTTGGTGCTGGGCAGGTAACATGCGTGGGTTCATTTGAGTTTTTTTTGTTGTTGTTGTTGTAAAAAAACAGCTGTCTGCTGTTGATAAGAGTGGTGACACTGAACCAACAGTGAAGTTGTGGGCCATAAAAATCAAAACAATTGGCTGCAAGATTACATTACACATAGTAATTTGATCCATTGTTGATATAAAATCATTGATTAGTGCAGCCATAATCACACCAACAAGCCAATTTCTGTGAAGTCCTTGAAGCACTAGCTGTGCATTTCAAAGAAGGGAGCGCAGGCTTTGCTGCAGAACTAATGCAGGACAGATGCGGCATAAACGCATGGTGGGAGGGTAATAACAGTGGATTCATCTATAGTGTGCAGAATTTGACAAAAGGAGGAGACGACGGATTTGAGGATTTTGTGTTTTTTCCCTGCGTGACACGAGTAAGCCAGCCCGTGTGAGAGAAAGGACAGATACGAACACAGTCAGAACCTCACTATCTAAATCTGAAAACTAGCTGATAAAAGCATCTGAAAACAGCCTGGTGAGCCCTCTCTCTCTCTGTCCCTCTCTTTGTCATGGTGCAACTAAATGAAGCCTTTGAACCTCTTCACAGCGATGGGAGCTGAATGCTCTATCAACGGCAGCATGCTGGAAACAAGCTACTGGCCCTGGAATCCAGATAAACATATAAGGCGCTGGCCGTCGTCAACAGGCACATTCATAGGCAGACAATAGGGCTCTGATCAGAACAATGATTATGTGGGCCCTCTGCCGTCCTGTCATTGGCAGCCCACTTTCTCCATTCCTATCATTTTAATTAATTCTGTGATATTTCCAAAGTCTGGGCTGTATAGACCTCTAATGAGAAACCTCATCAAAAGACGCACAAGCCAGGCAATTTGAGTTGTGGCTGGCATGATACACTGCACTCTTCAGCCTCCTCCTCCATCCCCAATTACTTGCTTTTCTTCTTGATGCACAGCAGTGTCCCTAACCACAAAGAGCGCTACTGGTCACTAACAGTACACCTGTATTTGTGTTTCCTTTGATTTCCCCCCCTCGAGGTAAGAGGCTTTTTTCTTTTTTCCTTTTTCTTTTTTTGACTAGTTTGCTCTTGTGTACTGATAGCCATCTCATTGACTTTAATCAGCCATCCATCAATGTGACAACGCTCTAAGAATAAAGGTTTTCAGGCACTAGTTAATTAATCTGCCCGCTCCTGTCTCCCTGCACTGCTCAATCATGGAGTAAATAAAGGCAGTCAAGAATGTAATTGTTTGTTTTCTGTTCACAGTTTGGAAAAAAAGGCACTTTTTCATCTCAAGGAGCTGTGAAAGTTGCCCTTTTTGCTTTCATTTGCCAAAGGTAGCTCATAAAGCAAATGAGGCAGAGGTGTACACAAACGTCACATTTCAGAATAACTTGTTATTGTACTTTTTCCTCTCTCATACAGTGATAGCAGTGATTCTACAGTATGTAGATCATTTAATTAAAGGAGGTTACAGTCTTTTATTTAAACCTTTTTTTACTTTATCATGCATAAGAAAGAATTTTGATAGAATCAGCTGTAAAAGTAATCAAATGCTAATCAAAGTGAAAAAAAAACAGATTTTAGAGCCATAACAACAGACAGCAGGAGTGCATAATGACTATGATGCTCATGCAGTATAATTACTACATAAGCAGCGATTCCCTAAGGAATTATTCTGCTCCATTTTATTTTTGATTGTTGTATGTTTAATCAGTATTTGCAGTGAGGGAAAAGCTGTTTACACGCCTGTAGCAAAGTATTAATGTGCATGTGTTAACTCAATTGCTTTAACTGGCCCGAGAAAGCACAAATTGGAAACAGTGTGTGTAACAGTTTCCTGAAAAATTCTTTGTCATTAACATACGTAATTTAGTAGTAGTAGTCTAGTTTCTGTTGACAAATCCAGATTATTGTAACCTAATTCCAGCCGAGGAACCGTGGGTATAAACAGTACCTCCACCATAGATTTCATACTTTTACATCATGCTGTTACCACTCACTCACCCACTCTACCACTGGTTAAGAAAATGTCACTGACATTAAAAGAGCAGTTTACTGAGTAACAACAGTGAGATTTGACTTTGCAGCCACTGTGACATAATCCTCTTTCTGAAAAATGTGAACTTGCTTTGACCCACACAAGAATTGTAAGGAGACAGTGCAGTTCAAGCATGACTCCCACTTTCATACACTAAATGATAATATATATAATTATTTTGAAACAGAAACCAAGGTTTAGTTGCATGCACAATGTTTGTGCAGATTCACCCTCCCCTTCCAAGCACAAAGAAGAAACTACACTACTACTGGCTGAGAAAAAACTGCCGTATCTAGAGCCAGTGTTTGGTTTGTCTATTCTGGGCTACTGTAGAAACATGGTGGTTTACATGGAAGGCGATCTGCAGCGTCTGTAGATAAAAACATCTCATTCTAAGGTAACAAAAACATGATTCCTATATTCAGGTGATTATACACTAATGAAAACATGAATAGACATGAGAAAACATGA
>NW_023340246.1:5045149-5111210 GCF_004916995.1 Morone saxatilis
ATTGCATGTTTTCTCAATGAGCTCTCCCTACAGCTCTGGGACGTGTATTTCACAACGTGTCGTAAAAAAAACTCAATTGCGGCCACCATTTTCACCGGAACAGGCCGTTTAACCATCCAAATGATTTCTTTATTAAGCTGAAAAAGTTGCTAAGTTCCCCTTTAAAGCAAGACTGTGTAACGTTTGTTGAACAGTGATCACTGTGGCCACAAGGGACACTTACAGGTTAATGGTGGATGTTAAAGTTTAGTGTAGCAATAGCACAAGTGGAGAAGAGTCATAAAGTTAGTGCCTGACCTGAAGCAATATCTAAAGATGGTTAACGTTAGCTAACATTAGCTTCCAAAAGCTACTGGTCATATACCATGTAAAACTGTAGCAGCAAAACCCCCTGAGTGTACTGAATTGAGCAAAGATGTGTTTAAATGCTGCAAAGTTCTCATTTTTAGAGGAAGGATGTGATTATTAAGTTGCATAGAGTCACTTTAAAGTACTTCTGAGTTTTGGCTCTAGGAAAGAGTGTTTTACTTTTGGTATAAACTGGATTGTCTTGTCTTGTACTGCAGAGATAAACTATGGGAGGCACGCTGTTGTTCTACAAGCAGGCTGACAGCTTTAAAAACCTGTGGATTTTTCCTCTTTTCAGCAATAGAGCTCCTCAAGCTGCATAGCCTGCTCACAGTTAGAATTGTTTTGGCGTCACAGAACTTTCCTCTTGTAATAGGAATGCCTGGGTGTACTAATCCCTCAGTATGACAAAGTGAATGATGTGCAGCTTCAAAATTGAACTAACAAACATGTACCAAAAGCTACTCGTTAGTAGAAGTTGAGGCATTACATAATAACTGTCTGTCAAATCAGTTTGGGTGTTCAAATTATCCTGCAGATTATTAGTTTACTAAATTCTTTTAGTGGTCAACATGGGCAATTTCTTTTGATCATTTGCTCTTTTACTGCCCTCAACAGAACAAACTTTTAAGTATTGTTTTCAATTTGTATCACTGATTGGAAGAAACTGCAAGGTTAGCAGTTTTGGAAAATCACACAAAAATTCCCAGCAGTGTTTTCAGAGTAATGTTAGAAAATAGATCCAAAACAAAACATTTGCATAATTGTGTTTACGATGTAAAAAATGTACAATAATAGCTGCTTTCACAGGAGCACGCATGCCCGGACCATGTAATTTACTCCTGTGTGTGTGTGTGGCAAATCAGAGGTTTGTAAATTGTTATCCGAGTACAAAGGTGCAAAATGCTCAATACAACTTGCGACGACACAATGAGCCAATGAAGCGTGATAATAATGCAAGAAAGTCAGCAAGAAAAAGTGAGTGGGAAGATAAGAAAGGGGCTTGACAAGCAAAGCAAAAGACCCAAAGGAACCAAAATAGGCAACTTGCGGAGAGCCTAATGCAGCCCTGCAATAAACGAAATTACAGATCAGCTTGGCTCCCTTTCACATTTCTGGAACCGCAAAACCTGATTTCCTGTTGATCTCGATGTGTAGATAGGGGAGCGTTAAGGCGTAATTTGAATCCATATTTCATCTGACTTTAACAAGAGGTTTTTACTGACTTGACATCTGTGTGGTGACACGCACATGCACAGTCATATGACTCATTACCGTGTGCGTGTGTCATACTGTGTCAAGGGTTATGCAGGCTGCTTGCTGAGCGTGTGAGCCGGCGTCTGTCACTGTGTGATGTATGGATCGATGTGAGCGTTTGTCCACATTTTCAACGCTGACATTCAAGGTTTATTGTAAGAACGTGTAGACAGGAAAACCTGGAGGGCACTTTCTCATAGTTCCCCTGATGAGCTTTGCTGTGAGTAAGATGGAAGAGAGTGATGGGAACAAAAGAGAAGTTGTTGAGAGTCAAAGTGAAAGGAAATATACTGAAAAGGAGATAAGAACTCAAGATGGAAAAACGAGCACTGTATTAAAGCACATCCAGAAGAAACACTAATCAGAGCAGATGTGAACCTGTTGAGTAAGGTCAAGGCAGCGATACAAAAAACACACCATTTCAGCACAAATCCTTGTCAACAATAGGGAGGTTGAGTGACTAATGGATTAGCACAGAGTAGACTTCACTGATCACTAAGAATGGCTGTACAGTGACAGTACAACCATTCACATCATCGCCACCTACGCTTATACTCATCCTTGCCTCCAAATCAAAAGGTTATATTGAATATCTTTAAAGTAAAATCTTGCAAATTGCCGCCTCAAGCTTGACTTAGTCTGAAAAGAGAGCTGTAGTCTTTTTTAAATTAGTGAAAACTCTTAAATTTTTAATCTTCCTTGAAGCTTTTAAAGTGATCTCAAGAACTTTCACCCAGGAAAATCCTTGTTGGAAATTTTACAACCTCACAGGATGGCATGTTGTGTAAATACATGTTCTAGAGGCATAAATCTTACACATCAACCTCATTAATTAGCACTGTGTGCCACAGAGGAGGTTAATATTCGCTAAATTGCAACCTTGGAGTTCATGTAAAAATAATCTGCCAAGGCAAAGTCGGGCTTAATTACAGTGCCGAGGACCTCACAGAGCTGCTTTTGTTGTGTGACAGAGGTTTACGCAATCAGTCAGAAATGCAAAAGGTGAGCTTCCCTCAGGCCAAGTCTCTGACAGCTTCAACTCTCACTGCTATCAAAATACATCAGCTTTTTCCTGAGTGCCGGCCCGACGGCTAAACACAAGGCAAAGTCACCCAGACTCCTGCATGAAACATTATACAATAGCCAATAAATTCTGAACCTAAGGCTTGGCCTTAAAACCTTAACGCATAAATGTAAAACAACCTCACTTGTCAGGAAACACCCTTTTAGCACCGGTGGGATGGAGTGGGTGGGTGGGAAGGGGTTGTTGAAGTCAATCAAATAGACTAGGATTAGGCCTTGCTGAGGAGGAAAATATTCAGTCTACTTAGTGTTCTTTAATAAGTGGGTCAGTCAGCCTAAAGCTGTGTGTGCTATACTGACGTTTGGTTGATGGTTGGTGCCAACCTTTTTTATCTGACCCCCCTCCCCCTATCAAACAAGCTCAGGTACCCCTTTGACACCACCCCCATGTTCCAAATGTATTAATTTTATTGTTTTTAAGGTGGATGCAGTAGTAAAACTACATAAAAGATATTGTTACTATTATTCATTATACTTTGTTTCGGTTGGTCAAGTTTGCATACTACAAAACCCTCGTAGTGGTCTTAATGTTGATAGTCTCGTGTTGCTTATGTAGGTCTGTTACTTTTATGTAATGGTACACACAAGCTGGATCCCTTGACTGATCCATTTTATTTTCTGCCGAGAGCAGGGGATCCGGCCATGGATACGCTGCAGCAAGCTCACCATATCTTCAACTTCAACTTTATGCAAAGTTCATCCAGCGTAACGCAGCAGGCTCACAAAACTCATGTCAAACTGTAAAACCAGGCAATACTGATTAAATATGAATTAAAATTTTGTTACTGCATTGCCTATTTCTCACTTCAAGTATTTTAGTGTACTTGTCTCGTCCACACCGGATTCTGTCTCTGCACCTTAACTGTTGTGACTTTTTCTTTCAATTGATAACTAGTTTTCACATAATCCCTATGACGACATACGTCTTTAAGGTGTTACAGCTGACACAGGTTGGCAGGAGATGTGTCCTGTGCAGTCAGCCTATTGTAGCTGGCTCACTAGTTATTATGATAAGTATACTGAAGATGAGCGTCACATCCATTTGTAATCCTATTTGGATGTTTATTTTTTATCCCAAATACAAATATGTGCATATATATTTAAATCAATTCATAGTTTCTTGTTCTTCAAATTAGCTGAGCTACTCCACAGTCTTCCCACGTACCCCCTGGCAGCTGCAGAAGTACCCCCTGGGGTACAAGTACCCCTGGTAGGGAATCACTAATCTATCCGCCAACTGAGTAAACCGAACCGGATTCGTAGCTTCGCCCTCAGGGAAGATCGGCGAGCAGCACATGACATCAAATCACTTTGTGCCACATGTTCCATGAACTTGACACCATTGATTGGTTTATTAGACACAGCCATCTTTTAAGACTCTAAAATGGGAGTGGTGCAGTAGTATACTGCCACAGGGCAGCATTCATTGTGTGAACAGCAACAATAAATCAGCTGCCCGCTCTTTATCTCACAGCAGTTAACAGGATTGGAGAGTGACAAGATTCAATGTAGCATAATTACATCAATCTGATTACAAATTATGCTAAGCCTTTTACAAAAGAGTGGTAATTGAGTAAAATGGAGATCATTTATGACAGTCATCTGACACATTTGAAGAGCTAAAGACGCATTGAATAATCTGTTCAGTGTTTGCATGAAACATCACAGTCAGACTATGCATATATTATATTAATATAACACTCCTAAACTGGAATTATCTAATAATTGTGGTCCCAAGTAAGTTTTACCAGGTAGTAGCGCTAAATATCATTTTAAGAGTGACCTTGCCTCATTTCAGCCCAACAGCTGCTCAGTCTGTCAGGCTTTTCTCCGTGTGCCACCGCGGCAGCTGAGGAGCCTTTTTGGGGCCTGATGCATTCAACAGCTGGTGGTGCCAAGCCCAGGTTGGGCGTAGGACGAGGAGAGAGGGAGGGGGAGCACGAGGTCGTCTGTCTATCGAGCTGTGGAAACATGGGACGCAGAGCATATCGGACGACAGGCACGCAGCCAAATGGCAAAACAGGAACAGCACTTCACTCGCTTTGCTCTTCCCAGGGCTGACCCAAAATCACATTTAAACTGCAGCTAAAAGCGTCCCATCACTCAAACTACAGTGTAATGCATGCCATGAGAACACTGCATGTAACTTGCCCATATGCTGCATGTTTTTTAGGAACGAGACACCGGAGCTGGCTTCGGTTCACGGCACTGTTCCCGTTCTGGGCCAGGTATGTGTGTGTGCGTGCGGAGACAATGCACCACTTGTGGATTTTTTGAGACTTGAGCTTCACTTTACAACTGTGTGAATAAAGAAAAAGTGGATGGTATCCCGTTTTTCTTACGATCCCAGGATGTGTTTACATAAAATCAACCTTAGCGGTGTCAGGTAATGGAGAAATCTCAGCCGGTTTGAATGTTTACAGACACTCGAGGATATGAGAGAGGGAATAGTTTAGCGAATGACCTTTGTCTTGAAAAATCTCAAACCTCTAGCTGCACATTGCAACTCGCTCACTCTGTAATGACAATACTCATCCACAGCCAGATGTTCAAAGCGATTTTTCGCCCTCTTTTCTGGTGCTGTTTGGAGTGTTGCGGTGCACATAGCATCGCTTTGGTTAAAATGAAGTACAGAGTACGCCACATGAAGGTGGAGTTTCCTGTAAAGTTGTTTTTTTTCACATGTAAATCATATCCTGCATCTGTGCATGCCGACACTCGGGGAGGAATTCCACTCTGCCTTTATGTTTCGCTCATTCACGCAACATGCTGTGTGTGTTATAGTTCCTCTGTCTCCTTACAAATTATGCACACTCTTTGTGCTGTCTGTGTGTGAGTTTTAAGGAGCGTCTGCAGAGAGGACAAGACAGCTGAACAAATGAAGAAAGAGACAAACATTTGGACAGGACACACCAGGTGGATGGCAAGTAGTATCCAGATGGCACTGTGATGAATCACGCTGTGTGTCATTTCTCTGTATTTTCCTCTTAGAATTGGAGTCTGCAATTAAGAGTTTAGAGGAAAATGTCTATCAAAACAATTAGTTTTTCTTTGACGAGACCATGTGGATTACAATCAAATGTCTATGCATGCCATGGTTTTATCACACACATCCCTCTGTGTGATTATCTGGGGCCAGGCCTTCCAATCAATAATCAAACCTATAATGCCATTGTACAAACAAACCTTAAAGATAATGTGCATAAATGCCCTTGCATTGGATATAAAATACAGTATATCCACCTTGTCCATCCAATTTGTTGGAATTAGCTACTGCTGGACGCCTTATAGACATCTGTCGCATTACTTCTACTTACATCTATCTGTATTGTGCCTGTTACAGTTAATACAAAAATATAAATACAACTTGGGTCTCACTGCAGTACTTTTGGACATAAGTTTTATTATTTGTAATAAATGTATACTCACCAAACTTATTGCTTAGATCTGGGTGACTGTCTTCACGACATTAAAGTTGAAATTATGTAATTATGCAAATCACTTTGTGTGGAAGTGAGCACACCCGCAAAGCTGGTAATCTAACATAACTACACATTGTAAAAAAAACACCACATAAATACAGGAGTAAGAGGTCAAGTACAAAAGTTACAATATTTGTGAAAGAAAAAGGAGAAACAGGCATGGTTGGAGATGTGCTGATGTTACCCATACTGCACAGTTGAGTAGTGAAATGGCAGAGGGAATGAAAGAGAATTTATATCTTTTAGTTTTTACTAGTGGTTGTCTGAGGAAGGAACCAGAGGGCACTAACTTAAATTCTAAGCAGGGGGTGGGTAGTGCCCGACATGATGGATTCTGCACTGTACAACTGTATATTGTACGTTTCTAATAGTTTTGTCTGCTGAATCTCAATGATTTTGCTGCTAACTTTATTCACTCTTGACAGGGAGTTTTTTTTTGCTTGAGGTTGAGAGATGCATACCAGCAAATACCTGAAAAAGTAAAATCTGACTCAGTAAAAGATTTATAAAACAGTGTCATCAGGGATCTGTCAACCTGGAACTTGGCTAGCTCCCTCAGACAGACTTTTAAAGGTCAACCCATCAGCAATTATATTCCCAAATACTTGTAAGATGCAGCAATTTCAACATCATGTCAATTTATAATAGATCTTGAGATTTAGTTGTTGATATGGTTGAGATATATCAGTCTGGAACAAAGTGGTGGACCCTGGAGCCCCTGCTAGCTTGGCTAAAAACTACAGAAATGCAAACACAATTGAGACTTTCCTTTCAAAATAAAATAAAATCATGATTCTGCACGATACCTGCGACAGATAACGCTGCTCATACTTGCCCACTATATATAGTATCTTCTCAACAGATCAATGAACTGTGCACCCATCTTCAAATATAAAACCTTAACTGAACTTGTAATTGGCGTATGAGAGCCAAATAAATGTTCAACATGTAAAAGGCAATAATTGTATTTAATGCCCTGCAGGATGAGCAATAGTAACTTATACAGTACGATTGAGGGGGCATATACAGTAGATACAGGGAAAAAGAGTGCAGTAGAAGCTAGTTGGAGCCAAGGAAAGCCATGTAGCAAATACAGTACGTTTTAATTCCTAACATGGTGTGTATTTGTATTTTTCTTGAAC
This sequence comes from Morone saxatilis, assembly GCF_004916995.1. NCBI lineage: Eukaryota > Metazoa > Chordata > Actinopteri > Moronidae > Morone > Morone saxatilis. The sequence continues at coordinate 5,052,462 of NW_023340246.1, forward strand.
AAACTCCTTTCCGTTTTCGTCTTTTGGAATGATAGCCCGGTTGAGGCTCGGTTTTACAATGATTCACTGAGATTAACCTGCATTTCCAAGAGGTTAGACGAACACTGCTGCCATATCCTCATTTGACACACTATACACCTCCTCTGGTGCACCCAAGGTGTGCCAATGAATATTTCAGTAAGTCAAAATGGATATTACTCCTGAGTCAGACATGCTGGCACAGGCTGCAGCGCTACAGGTGAGGCATTAGTGCCAGGCACGCTCAGAGCGCAGGGGTAATGTATCGAGACATTAGGGGCTCGGGGCACTTCAGTTTTTACTCTGTTCTGATGAGAGAAGGTCGAAGATTTAGCAGCAGTTAAAGAGGACTTAAGTACGATTATGGCAGCTTTTGCTCTAAGAGATGGATAGAGGACCATCGTTTTGGAGTTCTGTAAATGAATGTTTGCTAAAGTTTCGACTCTTTGGCACAATATTGCTTTGCAGTAACTTGCATTTTGCCTATGTTTCCCTCTGAAGGACTGTGCAGACCACAGCTGCTTAATTTAAAGGTTGTAGGAGGATCTATTGGCAGAAATAGAATATAATATTCATATGTATGTTTTCATTATGTATAACCTGAAAATAAGAATGGCGTTCTCGTTACTTTAGAATGAGCTGTTTTTATCTACAGGGAGGAATAAGAAGTGGGTCCTCATCTATGGAGGCCACTATGTTGAATGGCCATGTTTCTATAGAATGGACAAACCAAACACTGGCCCTAGATAGGGCGCTTTTTCATTTTTTCAAAAGCTTTTACGGCCACTGTGGTTTTTCCTACACCCTTGAAACGGTTGGGTGAGAAGAGTAAACTGTAATCTTCAACTATATGCCACTAAATCCTACACACTGTTTAATATAGATTTTTCCACATTTCAGTAAGCACTCATGATCACATCCCTTTATCCACCTGCTTTTGTATTATTAAAATACGGTGTAGTAAGCATGCTAACGTTGAGTTAAAGCTAGACTGCAGGTTATGCAGATTCTAGCTCCAGCTGCTTATGTGTCATCCAGAAGGTTTTAGGCAATAGAGTCCTCACATGGCTCATCAAAAGATAAGCTCCTCTTACAATTCTTGTATTTCAGTTGAGAACTCTCTTCCCACAATCATAAAGCCGAGCACAGGAATTGCCTTTAACCAGTCACTGTACAAATACTTTGACGTAAACCACGCATGAAAGAGCTTCTTCCCGCAGCAGTATTTAATGAAAGAGAATGCACAAAGGAAACGTGACACTGTGCTTCTATATAAACCCCTGCAATCAATGCAGGCTTAACAAGTGATAACATTGGACTTGGTAAACTGTGTAGCCAGGATCTTATAAGGATGTGCAAAGCACAGCAGCCATTATTTGGACATGAGAGGCACATTATCCTTGGCTGCCGGCTCTGAATCTGCAAGAGACACTTTGACTGCCGCTACAAAGGGGCTACGAGCCCTATTCAGGGTTTTACTCATCCCTTTCACTCTCATTCATGACAATACTTCTTATCGTAGAGTATCCATCTCCTTTCAAGTCTCTCCTCAGGGACCAAACCAGTATCATAAGTAATATGCCATGCATCAAACGTGGTTCTGCCCATTTATTTTCCATAAGACTATGTCAGTCAGGCTCAAAAGTAATAAGCCAAAGCCGCTGGTAAAGACATTTGCAAAGTAAATAAGGCCTCCTTTCTGACACCACAAATGTGCGCCTATGGCTGTTGCCATGGTACCGCCTGTCAGCATCATTGTCGCCAGTGTCGTCATGGCAGTGTGGGCTGATGTTAATGTTTTCTGCTGGTGTGACAGTTTGTGGTTGGGCAGAGTGGGAACTCCAGAGGCAGGGGTGTGGTAAACGTGTCAGTCAGCTACTGTTTAGGCAAAGGACCAGGACAAAGTCAGAGGATGGAAGATGGACATTTGTAAAACCTTTGAGAAAATTTACACACTGTATTTGTCCAATTCTTAGGTTTATAGGCGGAATGCCTTTAAATGACAGTCACATGACCAGCTGTACATTGTGTTCAGTAAAAATTAGCAAATGTTCGCATCCTAACAACTAAGATGTTCAATATACCCGTTAACCATCAACATGTCATCATCGTGCATGTTAGCTCAGCATGCTAACAAACTAGGATGGTAAACCTAATCCACCATCATGCTCACCAAAACATCAGCATGTTAGCATGCTGTAGGGCTGTAGGCTCTCAGTCTTGGAGGAGCCTTGAACTAATGCCATTCAGAGAGTTAACTTATAGTGGATAGTGGTCAGTTGGTGCTCTGTAGAGAGCCGTAGAAGAACATGAAAGACATTTTTAATTTCTCCACCTTTTATTTGTTCAGTTTGGTCTGTTTCTCTCTCTTATGGGGAAACCGATTCGGACATAGGACACATTTGGGACTAAAAATGTCTGGACTGGTCTAAACGTGTGTGTGTGTGTGTGTTGTGTGTGTTTTGGATGGTGGGTACCCTACTGTAGTGTAGAGGTCTGGAGAGAATCAGTACTGTTTTCTTTTTCAGAAGCGTGCCCTGAGCAGGTTTACATTGTAGCCGTGCCATATGCTCTAGCAAGGAAATGGGCTTTATTAATACGTTTAAGAGCACGTCAGGCTTTGGTGACTTATGGACTATGTAAGCCAATGTGAAGGTGCATTGTCGGCAACTTTTCACAAATAAAGACGGGGGAAAAGGGGAAAAAAAAAGATGGAAAGAAAAACATTCTCTAGGGGCCTCTGTAGCAGGGGAGCGACTGGTTTCAGGTCTGTCACGGAGGAGAGGGCTGTTTTAGCTGAGCCTCTGCGTTCCAGGTGTTGCTTTTTAATTGGCAATTCCGCGAGCAATAAAGCATTTCACTTACTTTCGCTTGTAAAGTGCTTTCATTCCATCTCCAAATGATGTAATTACCCCGCCGTCCCAGGCGAGAGGGTGGCAGGAGAGGAGCGAGGCGCTTGCTCTCCGTGCAGGCTGCTCTCTCAGCAAGAAGCCTGGTGAAGGCTTTCCTGTTCCTATGTTTTCATTTAGGAATCCAAACACCATAAAGCAAGGTAGTCGTTTGCACAATAAACGTACACTTTAATTTCATCTCGAGCTCCCCCTGCTCTGTGTGTGTCTAATATTTATGAAAACAAAAAAATCTAAAAAAGTATATAGGTTAGTGCTCTTGATGTACGGAGGGCAGCAGGGGATGTTCTTTGTTCCTGGAAACAGATGGCGATTGATTTTGTTTGCCCAACATTAATCTTTTTGTGGTTTTCATAAAGCTGCAGGAGCATATTTTTGTTTTCGTCACAGCTTGAGATCTTTGAAAGAATAATTCAGTGCTTTCATACACTTTTGCTTTCAGTCGTGCTTTGACACAATTCTTGTTCACAACTTCACTAGCAGATCCGCCAGAGAAAACAACTTTTAAAACTGCCCTGTTCTTCGCCCTTGTAGAAGTAAAGGACAAGAGGTTTACAATTACAGATATGCTAATGAAGTCAGATAACCCATGCAGTGATGTTATCATATTAAATTTATGGGAAGGGGAGACTTTAAAAAACTTATTTTCCTGTTTTTGTAGTGTGGAATTCCCTTGGAGACACAAAAAGGTCAGAGCCAAAGCCAAGTGTCTGTCGGCCGAGTGTGTGGAGACTGTAACACTAACCCGAAGTCATTTGACTAAAACGGATCTCATGATCCACCTGAGTATTGTGAACCCTCAAGAACAAGTTCAGCCTGTCAGCTCGTGGCGTGGAGCGAGCTCTGAAACACAAACTCCATTTGATCAACATCTCCCAGTGATAGCTTCAAAACACTGAATTCCACTGAAGCTGTATGCCCAAATAACTCAGCGTGGATGTAACAACACACAGGAGAAAGTCAAAGGGAAAACAATCTTTTCACATAAGGCCTACCTGGCAACATTTTTTGCATATCAGACCTCCCCAGTGCCTGTCAGTATTCCAGCAGTGGCAACATTGCCAAAAAACACAAAAACAAGCTGTTCGCTATCACTGCTGTTCCCATGGGAACAGGCCCGCAGAGGGTGTGCCCGCTCCGACACTCATCTGCACAAACAGTATGCAAGCCTGCTCCCCAGCATGCTACACAAACCGGGAGGGAGGGAGGGAGAGAGAGGGGGATAGAGAGTGCTGCACAGCCTCCACCACCCCCAGCCTCTTTCTCCGAGAACCGGGGCCTCTCATAGAACCCTGCTATCGGTGTAAGCGATTAGCTGGACCCGCTTGTGAAAAGTGCCACAAGGGGGAAAAGGATCAAGATTCCTGAGATGTTGGGCCTGCAGTGCTCGTTCGCACACTTCCTCTCCTTAATGAAGACCACACATTCCCAGCGGCTGGAGCAGCGCGGGCCACCAGAGCTGCAGTTCAAAGCTAGCCGGAGCTGCTGAAGAGAGGCAGAGAAGTAAACAGCAGAACGTTGACTGGCAAAACAATAGACAAATAAATGCCAGGCCGCCTCAATTAGCCACAGTTATTTTTGTTACGCTGTCATATGAGAGAGGGAAAGTCAGTTTCACGATGGCATCTTTAAAGGCATCACTTTGTTCTCTTACTCTTTATGTAATTGGCTTAGCCATCGGTGGGAACGAGTACCGCCACCTCACACCTCTGCTGCATCGCCACAGGTGGTACAAACACCATATAATTAGTACGCCGTGTACCTGCGATATATTTGCATCATGTTATAGGGAGCGCATGCAAATGCACCGCAAAACAGGTGTCGGTGACAAAGTATGCATTTACATATGAGGCTCCAGCTCCAAATTAAACTATACACTCAAATGTTCACATACAGGAATTGTCAGCTGTAGGTGTCTTTTCTTTTTGTTCTCTGTGTTTCTTGCTTATTGCTTTTGCATATAGATGTATTAAAAACATTGAGGATGGCAGCCTGTGAATATGAAATCCTGGCTACATGAATAAAATACATGCTAGAGTGTTATATGCATGCATATACATTTACATTGACACCTTACAATATGAGGAACAACAGACAGAGGTGTTGATTCCAGTTCATTTTGCAGCCTGCAGTTTGCGCTGCTGTTGAATTGTATTGCCATTATTCTTTTGTATTGCATTTGTATTGGATTCATTTCTCAGCGTAACACACGTCAAACACACCCCGCAGACACTAGCCTCTCCTTTTATTCAGTTTAATAAGACTACAGATGCTAGCCAGCTAACTAGCTATTATTATTAGTTATTCTGTTCAGTGGTAAACTGAACAGACTGTTAATGGAAGCGTCTAGCTGGATAATTGACACACACACACACACTGTGAGGAGTTGAGGAGCAAAAGCAAATAGTTGTGCTCTGAAAGGTGAGGGGGGGCAGTGATGAATGACAACTGCACTGTCATGAAAAGTGACTAAATGAAGTGACTGAGTGAATAAAACCAGACTTTTGAAAAGGAAATTAAATAAAAAATGAACTCCAATAAAATTATAAAGCTCTATAAACGGGTTCCCGACTGAACATTGTTAGCCGTTTCCTTCAAGCTGTGGTACCGCTCTTCAGAGCCACATTGAAAATCTCTTCCTGCGCCTCTTTCTGTATTCCCTGTAGATGCTTGTTGTCGATGTCCTTGACACATTCTTGCTTTTAATGAGAGCCTATTTGTTTCTGCTTTTGAATTGCTTTTTCTCTAATTATTTCCATTTTACTTCACTTTTATCATGATTGTAAAGCACCTTGTCACAATCTGTCTGTGCGCTATGCAAATAAAAGCATTATTATTCCTGTGATTGTGGTCACCCTCATTAGTTATGTATCTGTTTTAATTGTATAATTCATATCTCTGACCCAGGATGCTAAAATGTGAAAACAGCAGCTCAACAAAAGAAAGAGAAAAGAAGAAGATGCTTTTTCTCCATGAGGAAAACACCCCAGTCTCTAAGTGAGCAATAAATCTAGCACTTAGGAGAGGTTGTCTGAGTGTGTGTTTATTTGAGTGTGTAAATGTACTCAATGTCCTCAAGTCCATACCCTCCAGAGCTGTCAAATGCGGCCTGGCCCCGCAACTTCCGCAACCCGTGACCCCTGTGACTCCTGTTTTGTTCTCGGCACTCCAGGCCCCTCAGATATCCCCTCCACTGGAACTCCCCCAGATGACAGACACCCCTCTCCTCTCCTGTTCCTACACACTACCCCAGTAGCCTTTGACCTCCCCAGCACCTCTGCCTCTCTGTGCGACTGCCCTTGCATTCCAGTAAAGGAGCTGAAACCTGAGCCCGCGGTGAGCTCATCGCCGGGCCATGGAATCAAGAGTTAAATGATACCAAAAAACACAGAGAGGAGAGAAAAACTGAGGGAGAAGCAGGGGGGGGGAGAGAAAGAGAGAGGCAGCCGTTGGTGCAGGACAGGTCTGGAACTGGTTCTGTGTGTCTGCTCGCTCTTCTGGGCTCTTCAAGGGGTTAAGTTACACCAGAGAAAGCGAGGAGGAAGAGGAAGAAGGAACTGCTGGCGTCTTTGAATTCTCTCAGCTTTTGTCTGTCTCGCTTTCCCCCCTCTCGCTGTCTCTCAGCGGCCTGACTGACTGGTGCCTGCAGTTTCCTCTTGACACACTCCAGCAAGCCCGCCGCCCTCCATCCGCGCTTTCAAGTTAACGAGCCCCGTCGGTCTCGTCCTCGTGTCTGGGAGCCGGGGATGTGAGTGTAATGCCGTGAGGTCGCGCTCTCCACTCTGTCTGCGTCTCTGTTCTTCTCTGACCCTGCCATGACCACCAAGTGTCCAAAGACGGTAAGTGTCCCTCTTTAAACTGTCTGCCAGTGTGTGTGTGTGTATGTTTGTGTGCATAGTTTGGGGGATTGTGTGGCCTTTTCTGTGTGTTCAAAAATGGGGAAAAAAATAACTGATCTGTTCCAGAAAAAAAATCTTTTCTAAAGCTGTTCCCCAAATGTGACGTCTCAGAATCATTGTGATTCGTGTCTCATATTGTGATGAGTACCATTAAGATGCTTAATCACTGCAAACATAATTAAACCAATCAGTGTTTCTCTCAAGCTGAGTTCTAAGGATGACTGCGGTAAGTTAGAGAAAGGGGCTTTCTAGCCGAGAGTGTCTCCAGCTGAAAGCAAAGATCAACTTTTAAAAGTTTTAAGAGTGCCATTAGATAAACCTTTTCATGCATGCATTATTCATGGCTGCCATGTTTCTTTCTAGTTCACTGGCTGTTGTTCACCGTGTCTCTCTCTGACCTTGTGCACTTGTCTTGTCAACCTTTGGGGTGACAAATCCCTTTAGAACCAAGTTTGAAACAGCGGCGGTGATTTTAATGGGTGGCCTACAGGAGACACTAAATAAAAGGTTGAGTACACATTATTTTAAAGGGGGGAAAAAAAGCCTAATAAAAGAGTGCATTCACATCCTCGGGGGTTGTTTTAAAAAATCAGAACACTGTAAGGGCCAGTTTACATTCTGAAATCTGCCACCTGCTCTTCCTTTCAGAGCAGAAAGCAATTTAAAATAATTGTGAGCGTTTCCAGCAATAACTTTAAAAATGTCTGAGGTGAAACAGTAACAATTATCTCTAACATCTTTTGCAATGGTCTCATTATTTAAATGGGTGTGAAGTGCTCCATTGCTCCTCACAGGTAAACACACCATGCTTCTTGGGAAATAATGACATCTCCATGATCAAAAGCTTTTTTTTTATTTTTATTTTTATTTTTTTTTTGCCAGGGAACGCTGCCCTGAATGCACTTAATTTACAAAGCTGTTTTATTCACAGGTTTTTGCCTAACACACCGGCAGCACGCCAAGTCCCAGACCATGACTGCCAGTGGATGTGATTAATGAGTAAACATTACAACCTATAGAGAATAACAGCACATATCTCGCCAGCATTGACATATAACCTCTAATATTTAATGATCTTAGTAAATTCACAGTATTTTCAAGCAGTGTCAACCCAATTATTGAATTGATATCTTTTCCAAATGTTCAGTGCAAATTGAATCGTACATACATCGCAAGGAAGGCAAGGGTCAGAGTTACAGCGAGTTGAAAGTGGTTCCAACCACATTCTGGAAAACTGGACAATTTTCTATTTTTCCTGCCATAGAAACACCTCGAAATTGATTAAAATTACCAAATTTCCTGGAAATAATCCATGTTGTTTTGAAAAATGTTAATTGTATTTTAGCCCCTCTCTCAGATCGCCTACATAAACCTTTAGGTGGATATTTAGTTTGAAACTCAACAGTTGGTAGCTGTGCGGGACGACACTTCAAAGTGGGTTAATCGGACGTGAAGCAGAACAGTAAAACTTTTCAAACCCTCCCTTTTTCTTTCGGCTGTGTCAGTCAGTCTAGCTGTTCAGAGTGTGAACGGATTTGCAGAGATCTTTTGGGTGTCATAAAGAACCTGAGACACTTCTTTGTCATTAAAAAAGGAGGTAAAAACCAGGAGTTAGAGTCAGTGCTAGGCCCACTGGTACATAATGTGACTGTGAGCAAATGCTGTCCTGAAGTGAAAAGAAACACTCCTGGAAAGTGTACTGGAAAAACATTCTTGATAAAAGTAGGAACACTGATCATCCCTGTCAGATGAACTCAAGCACCCCCTCATCAGCTCCAACCATCATGTTCCAAATGTGTTCATTTCAAATGACTTTTAAAGTGGATGTTAAGTAACACTACATAAAAGTGGATATTGTTACAATTAAATTGTCCTTGTTGATTCGGTCAAGTTTGCATTCTGCTAACACAGTGGCTGTTTCAACCATTTAACCATTACTTTTACCTGATTGTTTCAACTGTTGAACCTGCTAACTAGTTTTCATGTAATCTCTATGGCAACATATGATTTCATTGTGTTACAACTCACTGGCTGATGTCTTGTGCAGTAAGCATATAGCTGGTAGCTTATTTGTTACTGATTGTACATTTACTCAGGATTAGCAGCCCTCCTAATCATATCAGATCCCTTGTTTGCTTAAAAATAGCAGTGCGACAGTGTAAAGATACTTCACTACGAGTACAGTCCTGCATTCAAAGTGTTACTTCAGAGAACGTATTCTCAGATAAATGTACTGAAAGTATAAAAAGTATAAGTACTCGTCATGAAGGTAGAATGGTCCCTGTTAATATATATTTTTTCTATTTAATATTATTGCATTATCATTTCTGATGTAATAATATGGAAGCAGAATGCTAATGTTGTAGCTGGTCGAGGTGGAGCTTTTTTACTTTATATACTTACAAGTTGAAAGTTCAATCAGAACAGACCTTTTTTTCCCTCCACTTGGAGGATTTGCTGCTTTTCTCTGTTTTATATCACCGTAAACTGAATATCTTTGGGTTCTGGACCATCGGTCAGACAGAACGAGACATTTAAAGACATCACAGTTGGCTTAGAAAATTGTGCTGGACCTTTTTCGCTGTTCTCAGAGCGACCAAACAATTAATTAATTGATAATAAATATTGTCCACAAGGGGACAAAAATACCTTTATAACACCATCTCATATTTTGCATATAGAATCTGCAAAGTAACTAGTAGCCATAGCTGTCAAATAAATGCAGTGCAGTACAATATTTCTTTCTTAAATGTTGTGGAGTAGAAGTGTAAAGTATGAGCCTAACTGAGGTGACATTTCCAAATCTTTCAAAATCACTGCAAATTTCATGCACCGTCATTCATGCAGCACTTCTAAAAATATGTCACTAAAGTGTCAGTGCGGGTGACAGCTCAACATGCACCTTTCTGGAGCGTGAGGGTTCAAGCGCTGAAAAGGAGCTCTTTCACCTATAATTGCTTTAGGGGACAGGCAGGTAGTCAGAAACGGTTTTATATAGAAGTACATGAATGAGCATATTTGACAGCTGGAATGTGTTTTTGTACAGCACAGGGGGAAGAAAGAGGCACACATTTAAGCCTCTGTCTCAAGCTGTCCATTTAGAGACATTTAGTAGCCAGAATCATTATTTTGACGACAAGAAGGACTCACTGTGTCAGAATGTATTAGAAATAAATTATAAAGACAATAAAGTAGGACATTATAAGAATAAAAAAGCAATATTTTTGAAGAATTACTTCCTTTTAATTATTAAACTGTTAAATTACTTTCTTATTTAGGCACACTTACAGTACAGTGGAATTAATCAGCGTCCTGGCGGGACATTGAATCAGTCCTCCAACAAGCCCAATCCCGTACTTTAGAGTCAGCTGACCACAGCAGCTAACTGAAGGCATGAATCAGACGTTGTCTGGTGCTGGACATGGCCCGAGGGCAGAGCTCAGATATGCAGCGAGGGAGCAGAAGGAAAGCTCTAAAAAGGGGAGCGTGAGGAGAACATTGAGAGAGATCCGAGGGTGAGGAGGGGGAGACACAGAGAGAGAGAGTGTAGACCATAGACTGGTTCTCTGGCCAACTGAGAGATCCAGCACAAGGGGAAGCTTGTTCTTGCGCTGCCTCACCGTTCTCTGGGCATGTAGCAGGAGGACGCGGCCTCCCTCGGATGAAAGGAAAATAGACTCGAATACCAGAGGATAATGTGATTACGCCAAATAGGAGAATGAAGGTTAATTGGAGTTAAGTGTCTATAAAAAACCGCCCTATATATATACATCTGCAAGTCAACCTACATTCTGCCAGCAGGGCTTGAATTCTCCCTGCCTCCTTTAAAATAAACACATAACTCAATGGTTCGAAAAGAATGTCGCAATGTATATTTTCCAAAGATAATACCTGCACATTTGCAGTCCAATCATTGGATTATAGTCAACGTGAATTGAATAACATGCGGACCAATGTGAAAAGCATGAAGCTGCCGCAGTGACCTCGCTACAAGTATCTCATACGAGTCTGGAGGTCGAATGCAGCCATTCAGCACCACCCGTGATAAATCCCAGCAGTAGCTGTTTTCATCAAACCCTCGTAATCTCCCACTCGTGACCATCCACGGCCTGTTTACGCTGGCCCTGTCATTCAGAGACAGACAGAAAAAAGATTCACCTCAGAATACAACCTTGACCCATAAAGGACGACCAGAGCTAAACATGGGAGGAAAAAATGACTTTTATTGCAACACTGTAGAAATCAAATTACATTATTAGACTGGCATGTAATTGGGCTACTTTAAAATAAATTTGTTTTATATTATGAATTGTAAAAGACTGTAATAAGCAAGTGTACATGACTGAAATTTGACTGAAATTTATTAACAAGTAATACTGTATATCCTTGGTGATTATTTGGAGTTGCGTTGTTATTTTGTGAAATTGTGAGTTTTTGAATATGGCATTGTGGGTAGGCACATTTTTTTGTTCATAATATCACTTCAGTTCCAACGGACACACAGGCAGTTCACCTGCTGGGGGCCGATGTTGTTAGCTTCTGATTAGTTTCCTCTTTAGTCTAAGCACTCTGTACAGTTCTTTGCAACCAATGTATCCAACTTAGCGACTTTTCCGCTGGATTTGGCAACTTTTTAGACCCCTTCACAGACTTTCTTCAAAGAAACACTTAGCGTTAAATGTAGCAGTGGACGTGCTGTACCGTGGCTGTCTCTGTAGAGCAGCTGCACTTTCAGTCGACCAACCACAGCCAGGCAGAAATGTGAATGAGACTGTGCTCACTAGGGCTGCCCCCGACTGAAGATTTTCCCAGTCAACCAGTAGTTAATAAATAAAGCAAATAGTCGACTAGTCGTAGAACATTTACGATATTAATTTCCATATTTAAATACATATATATTAGAAGCAGCCTGTTAAATGACAATGGAAAAAGCTGTAATGATTCTGAACGTGTCAGAACAACCAGCAATGAGACTGAACATTTAGTTTGTTTATTTCAACACAGTATAACATCACACAAGTCTTGTTCAAAACGCAAAATTAATAACTTCCAACTTTACTTTACATTTTCGCAGACTCATTGATACGATGGATGATGTATAATGTTAACAAACAAACTCCAGTAACAAGGTGTAGCTTCAGAACGAAGTTGACGTTTTTGTTTTTCTGCGACTATCTGACTAATGAATTAATAAATGAACTAATGCATTAACTAAGACTATTCTCATTACTAATGCTTAGGTCGACTATTGTCAGCCCTAGTGCAGCCCTAGTGCTTACTAAACGACCAGTCACTGATCACTGTCCCTCTCCCTTTTTTCAATTCTAAATTATTAAAAAGTATATACAAAATACAGAGTCTAGCTAAGTTCAACTTGACATAAAAAAAAACATATTTATTTGTATTATGTAATTGACCGTTATCTAGCGACTCTTCGAGCAGGCTTCCTTCCATTGCTAGTTAGCCTGGCTTGCTAGCTTCCACAGTGACTTACCAACACAGTGGGTCCAAATATTTTAATGTCATAAAGGGACAGATCACTAATGGCAACCAACACAGTGTGCTGACCAACACGTCCTCTATCAATCTTTGTCAGTAGCACACCACAGCAACGCGTCTCCTAGCAACACCTGCTCTCAAATGTCAGTAACTAGCTTCCACGTCCCACCCAGAGGTCTGAAGCTTAGACACAAATATATCAACAAATTATTTTATATTTATTTTATTTTTGAAAACTGGAAAATTATACAGCACAGCCACAGTATCAAAAAAGTGAGAATACTTTAAGTTTCCGTTCGATAAATAGTTAATTTATCATCATATTTTGAAATAACTGTTTTGTATATTTAAATGCAATATTTTGTATCAGCTTGTTTAGAAAATATAAAAACACTTCATGCCATTTTGAGAAGTACAGTGCTGTGTATGATTGAGTGGGCTGACACACAAGTTTTACGGCCTATAAGCAGGGCCGTCCTTGTTTGCTTTGGAGCCCTCTGAAAGCAGCCAAAAAAGCAATGGTGAATGCCAGCCAGAGAGGCTGCCAGCAGGCGTACAGCACACAACACAGAGCCCCGCTCCTTGATTTTCTGCTCCAACCACACTGAACTTTTGGGAGGCTTCAGGCTGCTGACGCATTTTGGACCGACTCCGCCACCCTCACCTCTACCCCATCTTTCCCCCTTATCTTAAATTTTATGCTCACACCTCATAAAAAATCAATTTGTCTCGTAAGTCTGATCTTTAGGACCGAGATCCTTTTTGTCATTTACAAGCGATGTTGCATTTTGTGTTCAGGCATTGTAAACCTATCGGGCTGAGCTTTTATGGTAACGACACTGCTGCATATACAGTAAGAAATGGAGCATTTTTCCAGAATGAAACCAAAACAGCAAGCTGCAGATTAGATGACGAATGGAGATTGTCTCACACACAGACATGTCTCATGTGGCAGCGGCGTTAGAAAGTACTGTACTCTAGATACTAGATCTAGATCTTGTACTATTTCAGAGGGTAATATTACATTTTTAATTCCACTACCTTTATTTGAGAGATATAGTTGCTTCTCAGATTCAGATCAAAGCCTTTAAGAAAAAAAGCTTTGTCTGGATGGGGCTCCTTGTCATGTTTCAGACGTCCATGAGTTGCTAGCAGTTTCAGCAAAGAGTGATCTCTTCTTTAAACGATTAAGATAGTTCTTTTAAATAACTGTTCTTATTAGAGAAAGAATGAATATATAAATTAATAAAAATTTAAGTATCAGAACTTTTTTTATTCCTTCCTGCGCACTTATAGTCACTGGATCAAAATGTATGAAAACCTAATTTCATTGTCATTTCATAAGTTCTAATCCTGTGTCCTTTCCACATTTCCACTTATCTCTTGTTACATGCTAACTATGTGTTAAATAAAATATCCTTTTTAAAAAATCCAAAATCACTTTTCTCGTCTTGTAAAATGTAAAAATATTTTTTCAATATGTTAGCTTGTGGGTATCTGGCAGAGCAACATCATAGTAAGAGGTGTGCATTTGGATTTCAGCTGGCAAAAACTGTTTACATTACAAACAAATGTGGTTGAGGTCTAATTTATTCATCTAACACCGTTCCTCCTCCTCCTACTCCTCTTGACCTAACAACGCAGGTGTGTGTGAAGGTGAACAGTCCTCCATTATCTCTCAGCTTCGTATCGCGCCATATTCCACCATGAGCGATCTATTCACATGTAATGTTTTCAGCACATTCTGTTTGACTCTCTAACCCGTTTCACCGTACATTTAACGTACAAACCTGAGCTTGTTCATCTTGAGCTGCTACAACAGTAACATACTGCTTACACATTAATGCATGAGTATTAACATGCTAACCAGTTCTTTTTGGTACTTTAAGTACATTTCGCTGATAAAATGTGTGTACTTTTACTTACTGTAAATAGGGTTTTGAATGGACTTTTACATTGCTGTACTTACACGTTTACCTAAGGTCCAAGTACTCTTCCACCGCTGTGCGGCAGTCACAGCCAGATGTGATGTCACCATCATATGTTCTGTGTTATGCTTTGCGAGTGACGTAAAGGCCAGCTTGAAATCTGATTTGAGTGGCTCGGCTCAGTCACTCAAAATTTGATTTGAGTCAGATTTCAAACCACCTACAGTATGACTTCTACGTGGATGTTGCCATCCACACTTGATAAAGGCAATCTGATTCCTATCTTGATATGCCGAAAATCTGATTTAGGCTGCCAGTCTGAACATAACATTTAGTGCCTGTCTTTTTACTCATACTCTCTATTTCTCTCGTTTTGCCTTTTATATCCCCTGTGTATCTCTCTTCAACCCTTTTCTTTACTCACCTCTCACGCCTTCCCCCACCAGACACTGTCAGTTTCGCTGTTGCAATACTGCAGGTTGGATCAAAGGTCTAGTCAACACAATACACCAGCTACACTTCCAAGATATACACTTTATAGATATTATGCAAGTCCCAGGACTTCCTGTTATTGCTCACCTTAAAGTTTTGCTTTATTAAACTTTCTCAACAACTATAAACCCTGCAGCATAATATCATGAAATGAAATAATCCTTTCACATGGGAACAAATTTAATCATTCTGTTTATGTGTACTGCTTTGATATCAGCTGATACATGATTCATTCTCAATAAAAAAGTTTGGAACATGCCTATCCAGGCTTCACTGCCTGTCCCGTTCTCAGTCACACAGGGCTCTGTTGACAGCCAGGCTCTGACAGCACTCACTGGAGAGTTTGAATATGTGTGCGCACACTCACTTCTCTTTGGATATATGTCTTTGTCTTTGTGTATGTTCCATTCACCTGTCTACATAAATGTGTTTTCCCCTTCCCTTCTTTTTAATTGTGTCTCTGTGTTTATTCAGGACGATCTTCTCTTCTGGCATTCTACACCATTATTTTCCTATTTTGCATGTCGCTTGCTGAGTTAGCTCACGCTGTCAGCTGCCTGCTGAGTGATGCATTCCCCTCTATCTCAAAAGCTTCACAGTAATTGCTGGGTAATTGTTTGTCCAGTAATGCAGCATGCAAAAGCTTGGTCTCTCATTACGTCTGTTGAATTTTGTTGAACAAATACACAGTGAAAAATAAAAAATAAAAATCTGAGATCTCTGCTTCGTGGCAAGATATTGTCACATGTTTCCAAAGCCAATTATTCAAATAACCTGGACTGTATTGATACAGCGAGGAATAATATCTGCCAGGTGGCGTACAGTTTTCACTTTGTTTTGAGAAAAATAGTCTTTCTTAACAGCCTCTGGCGAGCATCCAGCTCAGCCACATTCCACTTTCACATGACCTTCTCACAGACCCGGCCTGCAGCGAGAGCCGCACCGTCCGTCCCTGACCACACCTCTGTTTGACTGGCCTAGATATTTCAAGAGCTGCTTATCTTTTCTTCTTCTCCTCCTTCTGCCTCTTCTTCAGTGTTTACAAGACTCAACTCCAGATATTCAATTGGCTTGTAAATTGTATTTATATATATAGTTTTGTTTTACAAGGACAGATCTCCATTCAAACACTGGAAGCCTCTGAAATGTATCATAGTGCGGCTGAGGTTGTGTCAGGTGTTTTTCAGTCTGTCTAGCAGGTTTGAACACATAAGCCATAGATGTTGTGTTTTGACAGTTTTAATGTTAGGAATCAATCGGCTAGTGCTGAAACAACTGTATTTTTTAACTGATCCGTTGCTCAAAGGATTAGCTTGGCATTTTAAGAAATACTCCCATTTGCTGGCTGGCTCCATCCAAAGATAACGAAATCTGCCTGTTGTCTGTTTAAAACTTGCAAATGAACACATTATTTGGAGTTTGTCAAATCCAGTGTTTCAACCTGGGGGTCAGTATCCCTGCTAAGGGTCACCAAAGCTTCAATGGGGGTCACAAGGCCATCTTGATTTGAAGGTGTGCTAGAAAACGTAAAATGTATAAACAGTAAGCCTATTTCTTAGCATTTGTTTCACTTCTGTGAAGAAAAGTAAATGTAAATTGTTAAGTTTATTGTCTAATAGAACAATGGGCACATTATTTTGTTATAGAATGTTACAGATTATTTTACCAAAAAGAAAGAAGACACATATAGCATAGCACCATTGTTTATTATGCATGAGTTCTTTGAACACAAGCATATTTCTTCACCATCGGTTGCAAGGTCCTGTTCTCCACCCAACACTTTGTTGAACTTCCGCACGGTCTATATTTACGCCCATGGCCAGGCTTGCTATTTCCCCATTTCAAGTCTTTATGCTAAGCTAAGCTATTCAGCTCCTAGCTGTAGCTTCATATTTATCCTTTTCAACTCTCAGCAAGAAAGCATATAAGCATTCCCAGAATGTCAAAGTACTCACAGAAACATTCACCGCTTTTGTTTTATATAAATTAAATAGCTTATTGTTTTGGATCTGAGTTTATCACCTTTTTATAGATTCAATGATTTATAACCTTAGATTAATGGATAATGAAAATGGTCATTATTTGCAATCCACCCTGACTGCAGCAGCAACCCTCCGTCTGTTCCTGGAGTTTTTATTTACCTTCCCAATAACAGAGGAAGGCTGTGAAGCTAGCTTCTAAAGCAGGGAATGGAATTGGCTTTTGCAAATGACGGTGTGTGTGTTTGTATTAAGGAGTCAGAGAGACGGAGCCACGCAGCACTTTAATATCCCCAATAACGCTGGAAAGACGGGGCATCTGTTTGAGAATCCCACATCAAACGAGACGGCATGTCAGCGGAGGGTTATGCATATATTTCCCTTGCTCTTCCCATCCAACAGGAACAGGCAGGCGTACAGGGAGAGCTGATGAGTGCAAGGAGATATACTTTTGATCAAGACTAGAAAGTAAAGGATAGAAGAAACCAAACAGAGAGGATACATCAGTAAATATGTGGATACAGAGTCAAAACAGCTACAACGGAAACTTGCAAATCAATTACATTATCAAGGTTTTGTGTTGTGTTCTTGTTCTGTGGTATTGCAGGCAGGGATGTTGTTTTCCTGCGAGGGCATCTGGAGGAGATTAGGGTCCAACCTGACACTGCAGCCCCGTGAAACATGACTCAGGGATGAATGGAGGCTTTTAGACCAGTGTCTGTCTTCCCACACGTTGTTCTGCTATTCTTTATTTGTCCGTCACCCAATAAAACACGCACGGCGTTATCTGATACCCTCGCACTCGCCGAGCAAACAACGTTCTGCCAATCTCATTCCCTGCCTCTTATTCAAAAACAAGCCTTCATTGGGGCTTTTCACATAAGATGTTTTTTTTTATCATGTAAGAAAGCAAAGACTGTCACTGATGGCGCTATTAATTCCCAATCAGCTGTCCGCGCAGACTACACATCGATGTACGAGAATGTAATTTGTAAGGTCAGCAAACGTCTGTTTTCTCTCTTGTAAAAGCAATGAACCGGAGCGAGACAGAGCACAGAACAGGGAGCGTGAGGGAATGTAACAGAATAACATGAGTTTAGGCCCAGCAGAGACCAAATTACCTGCAAAAAGAAGTCCGTATTCAAAGCCCTTGTTTTGATACAGTCTACATGACTGCGGGTTGGACTCTTATTAGATTCGGCCTGCGTTTCCACTTGTGGCTCAGGCAAGGTCTTTATCCAGTGACGTCTTGGACCCCTGGCGCTCCGGTTGAGCTCCCATCTTTGCTCCTCCGTCATGGGGGCAGAGGGGGACTAATGCATGTCGCCGATGCCACCCACAGTTAGAGCAAACAGAGCTGACCGCCACTCAGCTGGGCACTAATGCAGCAGAGGGGAAAAGAGAGGGGGGAGGTTAGAGCTTTAGGGCTGTATCACCCTGTCGACTAACCCAGGTCACATAGCTGAAGGATATATATATATTTCAAACATTGTACGGATTTCCTGTGGCTGTTTTATGCTGGAGCTCGATATCTCTGTGAAAGCTGTTGTGTTGCCTCCATAATTGAGGCTGCTGCTGCCGCTGCTGTCAATTGTAGTTTGTTATTTTTCATTGTGAGAAAATGCGAGTTAAGGTAGTGACTTGACACATTAATGTAGAGCCGTGTCTGCTGGTTTGACAAACATTTTCTGTGGCCCCCGAGGAAGTGCGAGGATGTGAGAGAGACAGAGACTCAGGAATCGTACATTGTTTCCATTTCTTCAGCTAGTCAAAAGCAGGACTATATGGCGCTGTTCTGTTTGAGAGCGTGCCACTGTCCCTGCATGGGTTTCAATTTCAACTCCCTCAGCACATCAGAGACGCAATTGCTTCCTACTGCAATTTATTACAGGCAAATTGAAAGATTCCAAGGTGTGAGTCAGTTTGTGTTGGCTCTGAATGTGCAGGCCGGTTACTTACACTCCTTTTTTCTCCGTCTCTTTACATGGCCAGGCTTGTCGCCCATCTGGGTTTGTGAGAGTTATTGTAACCAAGTCCTCAGGAAAGAGAGAGAGAGAGGGAGGAAGAAAAAAAAGGAATTGCCGCTTTTCCAAAGCAAAGAGGGAGGATGGCAGTGGTCCCATTAGTTGACCCCCGGGCGAGCTCTCTGGAGGCATATAGACTTACCAGCGTCAAAGCATCAGAATATGCACTAGGCAGCATCAAAGCGCAGCAAAGGGGGCAGCTGATAGCTTGTGGTGACATTGTGCTGCGGGACAGAGCACTCTGCGCCATCATTACCGTGGATCCCTCACATCGTCTATTTATAATCAATTTTCCATTCCGAAACACGCCGCGTCTCTGCCTTCCATATGGTGTCGAGGAAAGAAAGAGACGGGGGACAAAAGGGGAGGAGAGGGGGGCGAGCAGGGAGCTGGTCCAGTATTACTAACACGGGGGAGAAATTATACAACAGGGACTGCTCACATAAATGGACCCAGACGTGTAAAAGTAACAGCGGTTTAGCGAGGCCGTTTCTTTAAAACCGGCGCTCAGACGAGGAATAAAACCACTCAATTTGCGCTGGGTCATACTTCAGAATGGTTCCCCCTTTTAAATTAGCCAGTAAACTGTGTAAAGCCACATCATTATTTGCAACAAAATGCCCTCATTTACAGGCGCAGATATCGCCAGTGAGTAAGTATTGTTCTGCTGCTCCAATCCTCCCTGTGTTTATTATCACGGGGCTCCTTACACTCTGTTTGCCCCGGGTATAGTTTTACACAGTTTTATTTTTTTTCTTTCTTGTATTGAAAATGCACTCATGAGTGGAATTTGTTTTGTTTTGGTTAAATGTCAAAGGAGCCACACTGTCAAGGTAAGCACACTGCTAAGACATGCTCATCTTGGTGAAAAACACAAATGTAGCTGCGTGGGAGTGTGTGTGTGTTTTTGCTCCCTTTCTGAAAGGATGAGTTGCAGCATTCTTGATGGAGGTGATGAACCCACATTGCAATGACATTCTGTGTGAGCGCGTGTTTCTGCGTGCCTGTGGTGTTATGCTTTGTCTTTGACACGCTGATAAGTTAAAGGAAGTGGAGTTCAGCTCGGGCCCTATGACTGTGACAAGGAAATATGACCAAACACAGAGACAATAGGGGTCAAGTGCTCTCCTTTTTTCCCCCCTTGCATCCTAATACCTAACGCTCATTCAGGGACACACGGAAGAGGATCGTGGCCTTGCGTTGCCACTTTACACCTACTTCCCCTGCGGCGACAGTAATAGGCCTGGAAGGGTAACCCGTTTCAGAATTGATGTAGGTTAAAGTAAACGAATGGTGGGATTGACCTTTTTGTTAAGCTCTCTCATTTTTCTGCAGCTTCCATACCACTGACGCCATCAGAAATGTGGCCCAAAGTGGCATCGCTGCGCCCTCAGAGGCTTGTAGCATTTAATTAATGTTCAAATCTGTGACATTTGCTGTTAACTGTGTTTTGAACAACATGGGAGCTTTTGCTGCTTTTGCTGATGCAAACATGGTATGACAAGAAGGCCTAGTGCACAAAACGTGATGGATGTTACTCGTGTTAGCTATTAGCCCCGTTACAGTCACACTTATAACTGTCCCTGGTAAACCACAGCAGGTAGGAACTAAAGTTACGTGGGCGAACGAACAGTAGTTAATAGTTGGTGGAAAATAATTCGAGTAAGTTTGAGAATGAAACAGAAAATGAAAACTATTGAAAATTTAATTTCAGTCATATTCAAAGCAAAAATGCCAACATTTGCTGGTTCAAACAAAAAATAAATATAAGTAGTCAATGGATCTGCAGATTTTCTTTTGTCTTTTTTAACAGAGAATTCCTATTTTTGCATTTCGGACTGCTGGTTGGACATAAGTATGAACATAACAATATGTAATTTTGACTGGAATTATTTTATTTATTTATGATTTTTTTTTGCTCTTTTCTGATATTTTATGAACAAAATAATTAATTGATTAACTACATAAATATTTAGCAGATTTATCAACAATGTAAATATGCATTATCTGCTACCCTGATAATGTTAAAATGATTCAAATGACAAATAAAAAAAACTACTGAAGTAATACCTATGATATTTTACAGTTGACACTACAAAAGTTGAAGTCATGATCGAAATGCAAATGCTGAAAGAAGTTGAAATGGAAGTGCTGACAGAGGCTAGAGTTTGAATGAAGTTTAGATGTCATTTGAAATGAAAGCCCTGAGTAAAGCTGAAGTACCAGCTGAGGTAAAAGTGCTAAAATGATTGAAAGATTCAGCCAGAATTCATGCTTTGAAAAGTGTTAAACTGATCAAAGTGTAAGTGGTAAATTGAGCTGGAGGTGTCAGTTGAAGTAGAAGTCCTGAAAGAAATTAATGTCAGTTCAAGTGCATAAACTGAAAGATGTCCGTTGATGTCAACTGATGGCCAGTGGAGTAACAGTGAAAGTTCACTGACTGGGAAGAGCTTAATTAGATTTTAGACTGTTTGAAGTGTCCGTTTAAGTGTAAGTACTGAAAGAAGACTAAATGTAATGATAATGAAAAAATAATCTGAGGTAATAACAATAAACAACAACAGTTCAAAGTAATGTAGTACAATTATTCCTCCTAAAAGTTTACACCACAGTGTACTGTAGTGTTCAGCTCCACAATATAAAGGAGTAAGACAATATATATGTATGTATACTCTGTAGTGAGTAACTAAGTTTCCAGCAGAAGTAGCAGCAGTTTGTTACAGTCAGACAAATTGAGAACTAATCACAAACTATGATTGAACAGACACAATAATACACACTCATATATAAAAAGCTCAAAAGTCAGCAACAGAGAATCCAAGGAACAAAGAGTCACAGGATTGGACACATTTGATTGATTGACAGGTAATCTCGGCGGTATTGCTGGGCAAAAACAGTAGCATGTCTTCAAAGATATTACCAAACTAAAAATACAACAACAAAAGAAATGATTATTGTTCTCAAAATTCAATCAAACTCCATCAGACATCTCTCCAACAGACAGTGCTGTCAATGTAAAACTGCAGTAGAACTTTGATAGCCGTTACTTCTGGATTTGGAGAGCAAACCAAACATGAACCGAAGTAAACTTTGAAAACAGCGTGCAAAATGAAAACTTCTGCTCTGTTAACCTCGCTGGCAATTTAAAGAACAGATGTGTTAGTAATGAAGAAACGTGTACTGAAGACAAGGGAGAAAGAAAAGAAGACAAAAACTTTAAAGTGAAAATTAGAAGCAGGGAAGGGTTCCAATTTACAGTAAATGTTATATGCAGTTTTATTTATAGATGCAAAATGCAGAGAAACATCTGGAGAAAATAGTTGTGTGTGTGTGTGTTTTTGTGTGTGTAAATCTGCTAAATGCTGATGATTACTAGAAAAGTAAGATTCAGTTCTACACAGATTTAAGACATCCACCTTGCTTTACCTCACTGAAAAACAATTAGAAAGTTTTGAGATAGCTAGCTCTAATTACTCAGTTATAGTGGACCATTCATATTTTTGATACGGCACTTATTAATCGTGGATTACATTCGCATTAACAATGTAAAAACGTGTTGCCTTTTCCTCAAAACCTCAGGACATCACACATTTTCATTCAAAATGTTCCTATAAGAATGATAATCAATAATGAGAAATACGCTCATCTCAACCTTATGTTAAATGTTACAACGTTCTCAGTCGAGTGAGACTTTTTCCCAGAGATGAGTCGAGTGTAAAAGGGAGAAAAAGAAACATCAGATCAGCATCTGCTAACACTCGTCGTGGCCGGGCTTCCTGGACTCAGAGGGCCCCCCACGCTCTGCCTATACTCTAGAATTATGTGACTGGTTGATGAGTAGTTGTGTCGAGTTGGAAGGTCCTTGGCGAGAGGCCTTGGGCACCACTGGAAGACTATCAGAGTGCAGAGTCATTAGAAATCCCTCATTCTCACTCCGCTGTGTAAACGGCCCGGCAGCCTCCAGCTGAACGAGCCCCGAGGAAGGATCACCTCCGTCTGGCTGAAATTGGATCGTGCACAGAGGAGGGGAGCTGTTGGAGCTGTGGGAGCTGAGCGGAGGGGGGAAAAAAAGTTATGTGTTCTTATTTATTGACTCGGCTGCAGAGATCACTAAACTGTTTCAAGGGAGAATAAAGTTTGGGGAGTTTTTCCCATAAGCACTGCAGACATTAGGGGAGTGACAAGTTGCCTTCATAAAAGCCTTAAATGACTATGGAGAAGAGAACTCGACTGGAAATATACTTAAACCCACATCAGGTTGGCAGCTTAATTTTTTGTTTTGTTTTTTACCTTACATAGTAGTATTTAATCCCAGCACAGTATGAACACACAGTGATCCATACTGTTGGAATAATATTTTAGATGTATTTAAAAATAAAGGACCCTAAAGAACCAAGGCAGGGCAACACCTGCAACATCTTCAGAATAAACTCGACTTAATGTGAGAGCTGAACATTAAGATTATATTTTTTTTATGTTCACATTATAGTTTTGGGAATTAAATCAATTATTTTTCAGACTACAATAAACAGGATTATTTTATCTCAGTTGCAACACTTCTGCTCCTGTGTTTCCCTGAATCAATCTCTTCAGTCTTTAAATATCTCCCACATAATGAGAACTATGAATATAATAAATTCAGCAGTACTTCAGAGGAAACCGACCTAAAAGGAAGAACTGCAAAATGTTCTGTACCACTGCAAAATAACTGAAACTGGGTTGTGTTACATAAAAAAAAATTACTCATTACATATTCGGTGAAAAAGTACATTATTTTACGAATTAAACAGCAAATTTGTGCCATTACTAGATACATTACTTTAATCCATCAAAGGCGCCTTTAAACTGCTCTAAACCCTTCACACCCAGAAATCTCAGCGGCTGTATTTAACATATAGAAATGGAAAAGGAGACGGTACAGTTGAACAAGCAGCTAGCGTACAGTTTGGAGGTATTTTCTGACCGTTGACAGCTAATGTTAGCCTAGCTGATTCTTAAATGTAGGCTTACATTAGCAAGAATTTCACCATTGGTGATTAACAACGCTAATCTTCTTCTTCTTCAGGGCAACTTAAAGTAGCCAGTGGCTAACGTTAGCAAGCTAGCTGAAAGACACAGCATATATAGGACACATTCAGAGACACATGTCTTGTTAGTGCTCCTTTTGTTGTCTGAGGCTAGCTGTTTACCCCTCCTTCAGCCCCCACATCGAGACCCAGAAAACCCTGAATTGTGGAAGTAATGGAGCGGACAAGTTTTTACTGAATTCTAAATTGTATACATATTAGTATTAATACATTATTGTAACTAATAATGCTAATTAATAATTATACGTTCCATAATAGTACTGCCCAGCAGCAGAATGTGTCACATTGTACACATTAGAACTTTATAGAGAAGAAGTAATGTTGTCCTGAGGGCAGCAGAGTGCTGACAGTAAAAGCAAACTCAAGACCTACACTCTCCTCTTTTTCTTTTTATACATTTTAATAATAATTTACTTTGTGTATTTATTTATCTATTTATACATATTCATCTGTTTTATTACCTTGTACATCTGACTTAATTTGGTATAATCCTTTCTTACTCTTCATCTTTTTCTAATCCTGCCTCCAGTGTTTCTAGTTTCCTCAGCTTGTGTTTTAATTTAGTGTTTTATTGTGTGAAGCACTTTGTGTTACACTTTTCTTGTATGAAAAGTGCTATACAAATAAAGTCTGATTGATTGAAGTCTGAATGAGATGGTTGTTACCATGGTAATACTCACCATTTGCTGCCTGAAAGAGTTGTCCACATAGCTATAAAACTATATTTCTGCCTTTTGTTATGCTCTACCATGAGCACAGCAGCCTTGCCAGAAAAGGAGTGCACTGTTTCTGTCTAGTTCTCTGCCGTTATGTGTACTGCTGCAGAGAGATAAATGTGGACACTGGTGTGACAAATATCGTCTTTTGTCTAGAACTTCAAGCATGAATTAAGTTTAAGTTATAAATCAGATGCACACCGCAGTAAAGACCCCTCCCAGAAAGCAGGCTCCTGTTCAAAATCGGACACTGTTGCAATGAAAGTCTAATTTAATCCATCATTTACAGTAACACATGTATTATTGTTCTTACGTGACTTTATAATACCACAATTACTACACTTGCAATCATATCAAACCCACATCCATGTTGCAACAATAGAACTGGAACTGGATAATGCAGAAACTGCGTGTAATTGCCTCCCACTTAATGTTCCATTTTACCCCAGCTAGAAGTACTGAAACTGCGTGTGTCGTAAAAGTGCTCAGTAATGGCAGAAGTGAAAATAGTCCTCATTAAACACGATAATGAGCTGCATGATTAAGTCACATGAGGAGAAAAGTACAATACACGTGTTGTTTAAAAATGATGGAGTGTGTTAGTCAAGACAGCTGTATGCTTTATGTCCTGCAAGCTGCTTTTAATGGATTTCTGACTACGACAGGATCTTGTGACTTCCGGTGTGTGTAAGGCAAAAAGCAGCAGCAGAACAGACAGCAATGGCTTCTGACTGTGGCTCACACAGGGCAGAGCTTTTAGACTTAGAGTGGGAGCTGTATTTTACTGGATATATGTGTACTGTATGTGCACCACACTCAGAGCTTTTTGTTGGCACGAGTGAAAGAGGGCTAGTCGCTGTGGAGGAGGAGGTATGAGAGGTCTGCAGTGGAGAAAGAAAGAGAAACACAAGAAAGGGAAGAAATAGAGACCAGTACCAAATGCTGTTTGTAATTAAACTCTTTAAACTCCTTTTCATTTAGGTAGGCTGTATTGAGAGGTTAGCAGGGTAGGGTATACACACCGTGTTCACCCTGTGGTCGACAGGAGCAGCAGCCAAGGAGGTGATGGAGCTATCCTTTGCTTTTACTCCCATTACTCCTATCAACCATCAGGATCAGTGATCTCAGACTTTCTGGTTTCTCAGCCTCTTTTCCTTTCTCCTGAATTTGCCCCTCTCATCCACCTTGTACACACTGTGTACCCACCTCTGGGATTTACTATATATCTAAAATAGCCAGATATACGCACAGGCTTGGGGAGTAACAGATTTCATGTAACATGTTACATTTTTTCATTATGTGATCAGGATACAAAAAAGGGTAACTGTAGTCCATTACAGTTACAGAAAAAAAGACACAATCAGATTACAGCTACATTTAATATATAATTATGATTATTTAGCAGGATTACAATTATAAAATACATCAGTTTTTTCTTTAAAAATACATGAGCAGAGGACACATTTTTGATGCTTAAAATCTATCTTTCTCTTTCCATCTTCTTTTCAAATGTTACATTGTTCTCTTGTCTTATCTTTATTTGCATATTTGGTGTTGAGTTAATCCAAAAGTAACAGAGAGTAATCAAGTATTGTATATTGTGATACCTGAATTAGGTTACCGACTACATTTCTTAACAGATAATTAGTAATTGTATCAGATTACATTTTTAAAGTGACCCTGCAAACCCCGTATACACATCAGTGTCCATCTTCTACAACAGACTGCAGCCAATCATGTTTCAAACTGTGTATGTGTATGTAATCTGTGGGAGTCTTTTCGGTCCTGACTTTAGCCTATCATCCTATCAGTATCATCCTAAAATGGCACCAAGCCTGGTGAGAAGCGCTTTCTTAAAGAGACCCCAAAATCAAAAATACACACATTTCTATCACCACGAATAAGGAGGACTGCATCTATTAATCTAGAGGAGGCTTGTGCTTATGATAGCACCAGATGTAAACATTAATGGCATCCTCATCGCTAGCTCGCTCACCTGGCACCACTGAGATAACTAACTTTAAGCTACAGTTGGCGGGTGTAGTTCGATAGTAAGAGAAAATACTTCCTATGTAAAACTGCTCACAACAAGGTCTGTGGATTATCTTCCACAGTAACCGGGTTGGGTTTTATGGAAGGAGACATTGCTGTTGATTTTTCAAATATAATGTTTGGCGCTTTGAGAGCCACCAGCCGAGTGCTGTTTGGTTCCATTATATTCAAGAGAAGGCAGACATCTATACAGCTAATATCTCCAAAACTCACACCAAAACATTCTGGATATACAAATAAATGGCACAACATGTATAAGGAAAAATATTTTTAATTTTTGACTGAACTAATCACTACTTTCATATTAACAATGGACCTGATGACTACGTGTACTGTGATGCTCAATGACAAACACACAGACACTTTTGATTCACACAAACAAACCACTTTTGATTCATCCCTCCAGCTCTCATCAGCCTGGCTTCTAGCAGCAGTTTATTTTATTTTTTTTAGCAAAAAGCACTAACTGGGCTAACTAGTCATGAGCAGCTGCTGTCAGACTCAGAGAGAGTCCGCTTGAGCTTTTACAGTCACTACAAGGACATTTACAATTGTTTGTACCTGTGTTGCTAATTTAGCTGCTCAGAGAGGCTAGGTTTCAACCAGTAGAGGGCGGTCCTTTTCATAGCCAAATATGATGAATTCAGATAATGGCCAGATTTGGACCTGAATCAGTCAACAACACTAGGGATACGCCATGCATATTTTTTGGGGGCTTTAAAATATTCTTTAAATGAAACAGAATTAGTTGGCAGCTAAATTGCTGCCACCGGACCTAACAACCCTTTAAAAATTTGTCTTAAAGAAGAACTGCAACACAACAACATGACAGGACACACTCACAAGCATGTTCGCAGAGGCAGACGATTAGACGACCGCAATCCTTTACCGGGGTCGGGGGGGGTGTTCATAAGTTTGTCGATCAATGACACTCAGCCCGCTGTTATCTCCAACAGGGTGCTGGGAGATTCAAGCTGTCCTAACAAGCAAGCCCATTCTCTGTGTTTTGGGCCTGTGGAAACTAGGGGTGGCTGATCAAATATCGGGTAGTATCAAATACGACACAAAGTATTGATGATAGCGCTGGGATCGACTGCAAAAAAAAGAATCTGTGGAGGCCGCTGGGTGTGCATGAGGCCAGGGAGAAGCTACGGCACGCACAAGAGGCTTTGTAATTTACGCAATTCGATTATTGCCTTGTTGTTTTTAGTATGTGTGATGTAATTTAACAAGGATAGTAAATTAATTGTTTTGGGAAGTATTCTGTGGTGCTTTAAAACTACAGTAGCGGAACTAATGGAGTTGGGGTGTGGGGCCACACCACACCTGTACACCCACCTAACAAGACACCACTATACCAACTGGGCACCCCCATACCTAACACAAACACGACACTATCTCCCGCATCCTCCCTCTCTCGCTCCCCCGCTCTCTCTCTCTCTCTTGGTCTTTTTTTTGCATCAATTCCTCCAGGGGTCAAAAGATTCAGCTTTCCTCTTACTTAGAAATAATAAGCAAGCGTCGCCAGTTGTGTGTGTGGTGTGTGTGTGTGTTGTAGTGTGTGTGTGTGGTTGTGAGGTGCTGCGATGAAGATCTGGAAGGGGAACCATTCCTGATGTCAGGCAGTGCTTTTGTACCTTGTTGGCTGTGGAGTGTGTGTGTGCTTATAGGCCTCTGAGACTGGGTTTATGTGCTTCCTGCTCTGGGAGCCCATCCGGTCATTGTGCTGTTGTTCTTGTTTGCATTTTGTGTGTTTTGGTTCTGCTTTGGTCAATTGTGGTGGTACGTGTGCTGGTCTTGGTGAGTTTATTGGCATCTTTGATGTTTGCCATTTTCTGTGTCCTGTCCCTCGGGTTCTGGTGTGTCTGTTGATGTTTTCTTTCTGTGTGTGTGTGTGTGTATGTGGTGTGTGTACAGCAAGTAAGTAGAAGGCACCCATTGAATAAGAACAAGTTTCTTCTTGTTAAACGTATCAGTAAGAGGCTGCGACCGTGAGCCACGCTGAAGTCCCAGGCGGGCGTATTTCTACACAACCCCCCGCTATGACAGGCAGTTACTATTCTGGCAACCCCCCCCCCCTCCACGCACACACACACGCACACACACACACACACACACACACACCACCACAGCACACACAGGGCTAGATAGCTCGGGAACTGAACATGTGTTAACACTCTCTTTCCAAGAGATACATTGAATAGGACGTTGAGCAATGTTTCGTCTTACATCTCTCCAGCGGCCGCCTGCTCTGCAGTCGTCTAAAATGCTTCCATGTGCAGTCTCTGCATTCCGACTACCTTTCAGAGGCATTTTGAGACTCTCCCCGATGATACCCGATACCCAGGGGAAAGCAGATAGTCATGAGAAATACCTGCTAGCCCTTAACAGTTTTAAATAACAGGAGGGGGAATTTTTGCCATTCCCTTGGACTTCTTTTTTTTTGTTTTGTTTTTTTACACGTGCCCGCTATTGTTTTCCTCCTCTTATACACCAGGGAGATGGAGCCAAGGCTGTTTTATGACAGTCATAATCACCACCCCTGGCGGCCGCATAGGGACATCAGCTCCAATCGGCTGTTGCGGGGCGCACCTTATTGTCAAATAAAAGTGGTTGGTGCAGAACAAAGAGGTTTAGTGTGCAGATTAAACACCTACAGACCCCACCGTTCCAACGTTTGTGCCTGCTCTGACTCTCATCTTAGTTATTTAACCATTGCAGATCACAGTGGATGTTCTGGAGCCAGGCCACACACTCGTTCTCCGACATCAAGCTAAATCTGTGCAGAACCACACAATTAATCACAACGGTGGGTCCAACAAGTGGCTCAGCGTGACAAATGCATGTGGGCAGTGCATGCTGGGAGCCGAATCGCAGCATTTAGAGCGAGCATTGCATACATCAAGATTGTATTTAATAAAAAACAGGTCACTGCATTCCCAAGTAAGGCTCCTACAGGACGGTGTTGTTAACATCTGTTTTTGTCAGGAAATGTGAGGGCGTTTGGGGATGAACACAACCACAATGATAGACAAGGGTTTAGTTTACTGCATCTAAATTTAACGTCATCATCCCCGAGCCGTTTGAAGTGCAATCGCATAGAACATTTGCATGATCTGATTCACTGACTTGCCCCCTCAACACAGGATGTAATGTGGAAATTCAAGAAACGGGATTTAAAGAGCCCGAACACGCTTTTTAAGACGAGCTGGGACTTTTACTTTCCAGATGGCTTTGATACAGATCACAGCGGTGTCACCACCAAAGCATGCTTTCCATTATTACGATTGTTTAAAAGCTTTACCTCTTAAAGTAAATGCAAAGTGACAATCCAAAAGGGTTCAGACAAAAAACTGGGTAGGTCTTACAAATGGAATTGTCCCCATGGGCAAACCGCATAATATTCATATCAAACCTGATACATCAACCACTTGAATTTCTAACCATGCAATCAGAGGCTCTGCCAAGTTAGTGAATACACCCTGATCAATCTGATGATAAGAGGGGCACTGTGGCTTTGTGAAAGGCCGTTAGCTATCAGACATCTTGAGTCAGTTCAGATATTAGCTCATAGCCTGTAAACGCCTCCTGTGTTGCAGCGCTCCAAAACCTGATTTGACAGGAGCTGAATAATCCCACGACTGGTACAACGTCCACTCTGCTCCTCCTTTAATGCTCCTTCTCTGTCAGAGCTGTTAGGATGAGGACATTTTAAGTCGTGTTATCTTGTTGAAAAGTTACCTTTTCAGGTGGCTTACTTATTGTGAGCCTTGTACTCCTACACTACACATTTACATTATGTAGTAAAGTACTTATTCACCTGATTTGAATGCACATCTCTTGGACTATATCTTGCACATTGCAGCTATTCTTTATACTTCATACTGTGAACTTTCACAACTGTACATTCTTCATTTAAATAACATCATATGGTACACATTGTCCCTTTTTATTGTCTTTTATGTCATTGTCAATTTATGCTTCTGGACTGAAGTACTTGCTTACATCTTTATTTCTGTTTTTCTTGTACTGTGTTTACTGATTCTGATTTATAGCAAACTTTATTTTTATGTCCATGCTAGCGGCATGGCTGTATGGATTCCAGTGTCGGTCTGTCAGTTGGTCCAGACCAAAATATTTCAC
This sequence comes from Morone saxatilis, assembly GCF_004916995.1. NCBI lineage: Eukaryota > Metazoa > Chordata > Actinopteri > Moronidae > Morone > Morone saxatilis. Next base: position 5,083,208 of record NW_023340246.1, read on the forward strand.
AAATGATTGAATGGATTTCCAAGATCCACTGACTTTTCCTCATCCAATACTTTGGTTTATGACAACATATCCAAAAAACTAATGATATTCCCATCAGCCTCAGCTGTACTTGTGTTTGTAGTGCTAATTTAGAAAATGTTGGTGTGCTCATATGCTAAACTGAGAGAGTGAACATGGTAAACAACTCTTTTAGTCTTGGTTTGAATTACTTTAGTGTCAAAGAGCTTACTGAGCAGAATGATTTAACTTGTAATATTTATTTGGACTTTTTGTTTTACCAAAATAGAATATGTGTATGGAATGCAGTTACTATAACAGTATGATTTCTCAGATGTTTTCAATAGTATTACACAGACTAATCAGGTAAATCCAACATGAACAATCAACAAAGCAAAAATGTAAGCAAGTAACAGTTGTGGAAATGTATCACCTCACGCTCATAACTAGGGGTGGTCCTTTGTTCCTTTTTTATAATTTTTTTTTATTTCTTTATTAAAGAAAAATCATAGGCTGTATGTGAAGTTAGTATTGCTTTACAAATGTCCCTTTTCCATAAAAATAGATGTGATTACTTAAATGCAAAAACCAATGCTTTGGCTTTTTTTCTGTGTGGGACCATTGAAGGGTTACAACAACTTATGTCAAGATGTATTAAGACAAACAAATCCTGTGTGTTGCTCACACTGCTTCGACTGTGCATGATGTTCACATGACAACTGTGCAGTGTTGACATAAAACCCTATGGAGCTGCCTGGCAGGGCGTTTTTGTTACTGTCACTTTGGTCAACATTTATCACTCTTTCATTTTACTTCCTTTTTGAGCGTCGGTGCCAAAAAAGCCGCTGGCGACTGTTCACTCTGTCCTCTTCTTTTAGTGCTGTTATTCTGGGCAGTGGGTCTTATAAATAACTAATAAAGACCAAAGCTATGACGCATTCATCTTAATGCAAGGTGGCACCAGGGACAGGTGTGCTGCCTTATTCCTACCTTTTGTACGACAGCGCAATTAATCTGCTTTGTGCCAAGTTAAGAGCAAGGGGCGGACTGTGGGAAGAGACAAATGAAAAACCAAAAGGGAAAGTCATGAATTTTACAGTGAACCCAAAGCGATATGCACCTGACCTTGGCTACCTTTACACTTTTTCCCCTTCCTCTCTCTTTTTTTTTTGTGTTGAGCAGCGCTTCCTTTAAAACACAAGGAACGAGACATGAGTGAAGTCGTCTGTTCCTGAAATAGAACACAAACCAGGATAGGTGATGCTTGCGTGCGCTGCAGAGGGGTAAGTGGGGAGTTATTAGCCATATGTGATTCATTTACAACAGCATGCTTCAATTAATCTGGGCAGGGTGGCAGGCGCCAGGGTTGGGCCCCATGCCACCTGAGCGAGAGAGGAAGAGTGATCCGCTGCTCCGTGAGGGATGAGCAATGAAAGCAGATCCTCTCCGAATCGATAGGCCTCACATTATTGCTCACACCAAAATCATCCTCTCTACTTTCCCTCTCTCTTCCTCCCTCGCTGGCTCTCTTTCCTCTGAGCCTCTTTGTTCTCTCCCATCATGGGTCTAAAAGACGAGGGCCAGTAAAGGCTGAGCAATGCGCTCCGATTCGTCAGGAGTCTCAGAAGCACCCCGAGAGGAGCGGTGATTCTTGTGTAGGCGTCCACCTAGAGACACCCTTAGGATGTTTTGTGAGACTGTTCTCTAACTGGGGCGGCATGCTGCGGCAGTAAGTGAAAGCAAAGGGGGGGGGACAAACCGGCGAGGGGCAGAAACCACAGTGACCAGATGGAACCGCAGATTGTTTTAAAGGGGCTACTGCCTCAGCAAAACCATATGGGGCAAAAATGCTATTTAGCGAAATCTCATTTATGTTTTTCACGACATGGAGAGCAACACTGGAGGATCTTGTAAACAAAAGATAAAGTACTAACGTTGTCAACACGTGATGGAAAAATAAAAAAATAAAAATCCAGCAGCCTCATCTGCATCTGTGTGTCTGCGGGGCATTTTGTTGCGAGGAGTTTTATTTCAACTTGTGAGCAATATTCCAAAATAAGGACAAATGAACCCTTGCCAGACTTTAATACCATAAAGCATCGAGTTACAGGAAAGCTTGCCAAGGCTAATACTGTGATTGTTACTAGAATAAATAACCTGAAAAAAAAACAACATTTTGATGATGATGAATTAACCAGAGGAAAGAAATGTATATTAAGGCACGGGATAAGAATATTAAATTACGACACTTTATAGGAAAAGACAAGCAATGGCATCAGTGTGGCAAAGGATTAAACAGTGTAGCATAGCAGTGTGTGACAGTATAATTATATTTTTAGCTGTCTGTTTTGAGAGCTGTTTCACCTGGCTTCTGATGTAATCTGGATTTATCCAAATTCCTGCTTCATGCTTGAGGGGGATTTTTCCCACTGAAAGACAAGGGGGAGGGCTGAAATAGATAATGCAGCCCTTTCACACACATCCATTACAATGTTTGCTGTCGGCCATACTGCGAGCTAAAATGTCTCTTTGCTTCCCAGGCAATTAAAACGTTCCACGAGGACTTTAAGATTGGCATAGTATTTAATCTGAAAGCGAAGACACAGGAGTATAGAAGTAAAGCGAAAATGAACAACCTCATCCCCAGACTGTGTGTCTGTCTGTGTGTGTGTGTGTTTTGGATAACTGCCTAAATTAAAAAATGATGATAATAATAAAGATGATGACATTAATGATCCCCTCTTCATTTTATTCAGCGTTAAACAAATAAACAAGGTTTAGAATCATATCTGTCCATATGAAACAACATTAAATGCACTATATTGTAATTATCTCTAATTAAAATCTAGTAATTAATAAGTGTCTCAGGTCATGTGAGTGTAAATTGTTGTGAGACGTTCTCAACTCGGCACTAATTTGAAATCATGCAATAATAAATCAGCTGCAGGGAGAAGCTGTCAGAAAGAAAAAGGTTCAGGGGACCGTGCTGTTTTGGTGTTTCGGGGCTTAGTTAATTAGTTGGAGGGGAAAGCCGAAGATAAACACAGATTGTCATTCAAGCACAGGCTAAGCCTTTAAACATCTGCCCACAGCTGTAAGGTCCTGATCAAATCAAGGTGGCGGTCAGACGCAGCTGTGCATGGTTAGGACATACTGACTCACTCATATTCAAAAGAAGTAATAGATTTTTTCTTTCTTTTGACTTTGTCTTATTGTTATAAAACTCATTTTTTTAAATAAATGAATATGCTTTTACGAATCTTTCTTTAAAGTCTTAAGTTTCTCTATTGTTTGTCTTAGCCTGTTTTCTTTAAAAGGTAAAGCACTGGCTCATATGAATACAAGAAAGGAATGAATGGCTCAAAACCTACTGTGAAGCTTCTATTTATTTCAAATTGAACATTCTTGAAAATTGTAGAGAAATAAAGAAAGCTTCATATTCTCTAATTGCACTAGAATGTAACAATATAAACATATTACAGTCATTAAATTGGTTAAACAGATCACAATACCTACTGTACAATCTTAATTAGCATTTCATATTGAATATTTGTATATTTGTATATGCCAAAACAGTGGGAGATGTAGTTAGATGTAGTAGCAAAAATGTCATAATACTCATATTACCCATATACAATCCTATTAAACGTCAGATTAAATACTCACATATGACATTTTTTATATGTATTGTCAAACATGTATTGTGTTTTGGAAATTCTGATAAAAATGTCTGGGTTTTAATCAAACCAGATAATACAGAGCAGTGTTAACGTGCAAACCCCTGAGTGCTTGCCTGTGAGAGTTCTGTTTTGACTGTTTCACTGGAACAATTTCTGAAGAGGTGAAATTAGTCAATATTGCACTATGAAAAAAGAAAAAGATTAAAGAAAAATAATTGTAATTTTGTGTGGCTTCTCCACAATGCCAAAGACTATCATAACCTTTTGTTTGATGTGGTGTGATAACTGTTTATTTTGAGATTTATTGTGTTTAGTGGCCCACACCTCACCCCCATCTGAAGCTGTAAAAGAGTCCAGCAGGATGGACTCAACCTATCCACTTATTTTGCCCACATGTGTGTCTGATACTGATAAGATTCATCTGTGTCATTCCAGTAGTCATCACAGATGATTCAGGGTCTGGATATATGTTTGTTCAGTCCCTGGTTTAGTGACTCATGGATCTACAGTATTTGTACTGTTTAGCCTGGGAGGCAGGAGCGGCCCTGAGCCCCCTTCCACCCACCCAGAAGACTTCCTCTTTGCTCAACTCAGAAGGGGAAATTTAGCCCAGATGTGACTTCAAACAAAAGAAAAGCTGCAGGGATTGGAGGTGGGATCAGGCCCATCTTTCGCGTGACCCTGGGACCTGCTCCTTCCTGGCATCTGTCTATTTTTCTCCTCTTCTGTTCTTTCTCTGATGATCTCTTGTAAGTTCTCGTCTCGCTTTTACTTTTATTCCTAAACAGCATGGCTGTTTTTAGCAAATCAGTACTGTGTCATTCCTGCTTTGGCTGTTCAGTTACCCAACATCGTATGTAAAATGATAAGGAAATTCTGTGTAGCAGCACATTCTCACCAAATATGGTGAAATTCTGGGATTTATAATGTCCTCAGGAAATACACCCTTAAGCTTTTTGAATGCTAAAAAGAAATACACACAAAGTGCTTCACTGTTCAGCTTTGTGTTGTATCTTTTTCTCATAAATACTTAACCAAATGTAGAGAACACGGTGACACACCACTATTTACAGGAAACACTTCAGTGAGGAATAAGCTGAAAAACATTTAGCTGTAAAACATCAGTGCAATTAAACAACAGGTTTTGGAGATTGTTCTTTCGCCGCTCTTATTAACCCGTACAACTATACAGCAAGCTCAATTCCCAAGAAACTGTCCCAGATTTCGCACTATGGGTGGGCAATTAGGGGCCAGGCCTGCCCTGGGTGACCTCTGTGCCCCCCCATGCTGCATCGTGCCGCATACTACTTGTTACTTGGCTATTCCTTTCTTTTATGTTTATTACAGTTATACATCTACGTAGCTGGGGCTACAAGCAACATATTTAGTAGGCCTAGGTTTGATAGTGTAATCCAAAGTTCTGATTTATTGTGCCGGCCTCCAAAAATCAAATCCCCCGGACTCCAGAAAATAGTATAAATAGAACACACTTCATGGCCGTGGTGTTCGCAGCTGTCTGTGTGCACATCTGTTATGGAGTATATTCAGGCCTTTAGAGTCTCCAGCCTTGCTAGCAGCTCTGTGAAGCTGCACCTAGGCATAACAGTGCTTTGAGCTAAATGCTAACATCAGCATGTTTAGCCTGTATAATGTTTTACATTGCATGTTAGCATGCTAGCGTTTGCTGATCAGCACTAAACAAAGTATAAGTGATGCTGATGGGAATGTCATTAGTTTTGTTGGTATCTGATCATAAACAAAAGTATCGGATAGAATAGAATTTTAACCTGATAGTGGTTCTAGACTAGAGGCACAATTTTACAATTTATTGGGGAAAGATGAATGTTTGTACAAAATGTAATGGCAATCCATCAAGTAGATGTTGAGATATTTTACGGAATAAGGGCAAATTGTCCTTTTGGTGGTGCTACAGTCGGGATCATCAAAGTCACTAGGGTTCATCCTCTGGACACCATGAATATCTGTATCAAATGTAATGATAATCCATCCAATAGTTGTCAAGACAAAAAGTCAACCTCATGGTGGCGATAGCAGAAAGGTCAGGCAATCAGTAGGGTTCATCCTCTGGGGATGTCTGTACACTATCTCATTTTACTTTAGCGTGGCTTAATAAAGAAGCCACAGTCAGAGAATATTTTCTCATCCAGATTGTTAGAAGAGTCTTTGAGGGTGCAGCTCACTGTTGTTAAACAATCTACTGGGTTTTCAGTGATTGGTGTTTAATTAGTATTACATTTTTGAGAAAATTGGATGCTTAGTTCTGTGACTGGAATGGATGCACTGAACATCAAACACTGGAGATGTGAAATAAAGTAAGACCTTCGGAGGGTGGATTGCTCCTTCAAGCTAGATTATTTCTCATAGCAGCGAGCAGCCCATGTCAGCAAAAAATGGCCACCACTTATCTCAACAATTACATGTTACTAAGCAGTTGTCTGAGGTATTAAATCTTAGGGGGACAAGGATGACACGGCCGCCACATGTCAGAAACAGCAGTAATCCACAATCCCCTCTTCCTGTTCTCTTTTGAGTGATTTTTAAACCTCCCCACCCCTTCTCTTCTGCCTCTTTCCCCCTCTTTCCTCTCCTCTCCTCTCACTCTGCTTTTCTCTCCCCCCGTCCCTCCCTCAGCAGAACTACAGGGGCTTGCTTGTTGTCAAGTCAGTGTTTTTACAGCCTGGCATTAGCACAGGGCAGCATTCAGTCAGGACACTGCATTCACTTTGCCTCCCCTATAATTCACATGCTCACGTGAGATCGCGCTGCCTTCGCGACCACTCATGAAATGACCCTGATTAAGCATTGCTGGCCCTTTGACAGACCATATTAGTCTTCTTATAAAAACACTCCACAAATAAATCTTTTATACATTTTAAATGCCACATATAACACCCTTGTGTGACATTATAAAGGCTCAGATGGAGCGGGGCTGTATTGACTTTTCTTACATGACAGTCGGGGGTCGATTTGTTCGACTTTAACCAGGAAGGAAGGTGTGGATGTAAATGTTGTTTAATCTAACTCTGCCATCTAATTAGAGGGCTACATTTCATCAATTGGGCGATGCCCCTCCCAAAGTGTTTTGTTTTGCATTTGTTGTGTGTGTGCTGTACGTGTTGTTGTATTTTTCAGTGTGTGTCAATCCTGATATGTTTGCAGAGAGATGGAGCAATAAAAGAAATCGAAAAATTGAAGAAAAAATGAATCTTGGTCTAGAGGGGGCTCAGGAGTTGATGCAATCCTCTGACTCCCTCTTCTCCTCTTAGCTCCTTGAGTAAAATATACAGTATGTTGTTGGCTGACTAGTTTCCTCTGCTGTGAGAATGCGCGGTTCTCTTCTGGGAGCCCTGCTGTGACATTAGATGCATGTAGATTGATAATCGACGGGGGTAAACATAATTACATCGCCTTAGAAATTAATGAACGCATTGATCGCCCACTCTAAACATTATCAGCATATTTTTCTTTAAGCCACTGGTATCTCGAGGGAAGGGGCTGATTATATCACGGCTTCAGCGATTTGCAATATTACTGTGGCTTCCCACAGTTAGTTCCTTCAAAGATCTTGCCAATACTTGTGGGGAGGTTTTTAAACACTGATGTTGTTGGCACCTTTGAAGTGCCTTTCAGTGTCCAGATGTAAATTCATGCAAGGAGAAGTGTGATAAGCTAATGATGTCTCCGGGGACTAGAATTAATATAACCAAGGGATAAACATATCTGCATATCTGAGTGGATTTTTTCCCCCTCTCCAGCCTCCTTTAACACCGTTTGGGGCCTGAGCAGGAGCAGATGGACAGAGCCAGCTTTGATGTGCTCTGGGGTCATGTGTATCTACAGTTTTATCAAGGTACACAAACGTGCAGAGTAAATATGCCACGCCAAAACTCTGGGAAAGGCAGAGAAGGGGAAATTCCACTTTGAGATTCAAGGGAGGGTGTAGACTGAAATATTTCTCTGCATTTGTGCAACTTAGATCTAGCTTAAAATCTGCTCTGTTAAGCTTGATTTGAATTTGAATAAAGGAATTGTTTGATCTGATGCAATCAGTATGTTCAGGCTATTTTACACCTAATTCTAAGCTCAGTTATTTTGCTTGACAACTATGAACAAAATCAAATTAACATGCTGGATAATGGCTTGAGCATATTTGCCTACGGCCCTTCTATCGCCCATTTAAGTGTCTGTCATTTTATATCCATTTGCGTGCCAGAAAAGAGACATTCCATAATGCTGCACTGACCAGGAACAGAGCCCGCCACTGCAAAACATGTCCATCAAGGGGAAAATAAAAATAGGCTGTTTCCTCTAAATTCACTCAATCAATAATTCATGGCATGCACAGAAGCTTGATTTATGAAAGAATTAAATGTTGTGGACTGGGCCCTCGCAACAGCCGTCCATCTCGGGGACGTGGCAGCCAAAATTAAACATGAAAGGCAAACACGAACAACCAAATCATCTCGCCGAGAGTAGACGCTTCAGAAGACTTCAGCGGCACGTGCGCGCTGGGCCGCCTGAACGGACAAAACGACATCGGCGATTTGAGCCGGAGCAACATAATTTGTTCGTAACGTTTTCATGAGTTATGTATGTAGGAGTGGGTCACCAAAGGCCAGAAAGTGACATTAATACTATTTGGCAACCGAAGGCAGAGATGAAAGGCAAAGGTGCACCTGCTGACCTGTGGGGAACTTGTGACTGCTGAGTGCCTTTCTGACCCTGACTCTGGCTATAAACTAACAACACAGGAACATGACAGTTTTAGTATTGTTTCAGTCAAACTGAAATTTGAATTCTCGTCTCTTTTGTCAGTAATTTATACTTCCTCTGCTGTGCAAGGAAATATAAATTGTAAATGTACTGTGGCTATTGTATGTATTTTCACATTTTACAAAAGATGATAAAACTGTTTTGGACATATTTTTGGAAACAGCTTTGAAGTTTGAAACAAGTGCGTTTGTCACATATAATCATAAGTAGAATCACGCTTAAATTTAAGAAGGCAAGCCTCTGGGGGAGCATTTACCATGGCAACGAGCTAGCATTGCTAGGAGACGCGCTGTCAGCTTCTGTGTTACACTGGTGACTTTAATGACGTAGCCCTCACACACTGATATAATATGCTTTTTATGTAACTGTTGTGTATTTTTATGTCCACATAATGTTGACTCTTAGCTGTCTGTCCCTTTACAACATTCAACATTCAGGAGGAACTATTGTGTTATGAAGTATGTGTTTCACTTGTGAAGTAGAGACTAGCAAGCTAATAGACGCTAGTTAGTCTACCATTGGACACTGAAGTAGCACTATCGCAACAAATAAACATATAAAGAGCTAAATACTATAACTTAACTATAACAGTATTAAAATAAGAGTCATAAAGTTAGCAAATGAATTAGGTAATGTCGGTTATAAACTACAGCTATCTAGCCTGCTATATGTTGGCTAACATTAGCTAACATTGGTGAATGTGGATTGGGCAAGGTTTTACTGGAGTTCAACCTTTCATTTGTAAGACTGTTAACTAGTGTTATTTCCTCTTTTAAAAGTGACCTAGTCTTACTTTAATTTCACTTCAGCCTTTAAAGTTTATCTAGTCTAGAGTGTGTGTTTAAATGCCAATAATCTGAGTAAACGGGTGCAGGCAGCAGTGCACTGCTGAATCAGTGGCAGCACTAAGAAGCAATGTAGTCAGATGAAATTACTCCTGCTGTGTCTAAATGCTTCAAATTACTAGAAGAAAGTAAGTAAAGATGAGACTGTGCTTTACGCTTGAGGCTAATTACCCAGCTGTAATTAAAGAAACACCTCTCTGATAAGAACTGGGGCTGGTGGGCCTGAAACCTTATAATATTCCAGATATTCCAACAAAACTATAGCTAACAACAACAATGTACTTTTTGTGACCCCGATGATATATAGTCCCACAGCGGGGACACCGAGGGACTCCGGCCTGTAGTGATGTTTCATTGGGAATGTGACTTCAAGACGAATTCCTGGATTTCGCGGGATTAAAATGCAAATGAGCGGCTCCGGTCCTCGCGGCCGGCGGGAGTTTTGAGTGGGCCGGCCGGTACCGTGTAGGAATGAAGTATGCTCAGAGACGGACTATTCTCTGCAGTGTGAGGGCAGCGGGGAGGATCTGTGGCCTAAAGCCATCACGGAGCTGCTGGAGGAGATGCATTCTTTATTCTGAGGAGGGGAGGAGGGAGAGAGAGAGAGAGAGAGAGAGAGAGAGGGGGAGAGGTGAGCAGAGCACACACGTCGCACTATCAACTGAATCCATCCAAGAAATCAACTCGCATGGAGTCCGGCTCTGAGCTGCGTACACACTGAAGCCAAGTTTGCGCTCCTCCACTGAAACAGCGCACCGGACGGACGCAGCTGGCCGTCATGGCCCGTGGCGGATCAGGCGGCGGACACTTCGGCGAGTGCGTCTTCGTTCGGGCAGAGTGTGGAAGGGGAGAAGTGGGCTCTGCGATCACCCTGCCGCCGCTTTCTTCGGTCCTCATGCGCTGCACACGGTGTTGAGTTGAAGCGGAGGAGCTCCGTTGTGAAGCGCCCGGGAGCAGGGAAACTAAAAAAAAAAGAAAAAAGTGGTGGTGGTGGTAGACAGCGGTGCGGACAGGACGCGCAGCCACAACCGAGGGGGACCCTTGCGGGGAAATATGCTGTTCCGTAGACTCACCGGGCTCACGCTGCTGATCGGAACCGGCTCGCACCAGCTTTACCGAACGGACCTTTACGCACGGGCGTACGGCAGGACCGCATGAAGGACAGAGGCTCAGAGAAAGGGGAAAAGTTGAACGCGGTAGCGTAATGGATAAAGGCTCGCCAAAGGTACAGTGGCTGTTTCTCAATAACCCAGGACGCAGTTGGAGACATGTAGAGGGAGAATGACAGGCCTAAGTTGGATATCAATCGGCCACTTTTCAAATTAAATTCCTAATAAAATGTAGGCTATAATGAGGGAATCATATCTTACCAAGCCCACATTAAAAGCACACATATGTTTCCACCTCTGTAACTTAGAGCCCCGAGCAACCTGCACGCAGGGATCACCATCAACTGGCGCTAATTCACCAATTCCCAGTGACTTTTTATGATGAATTAAAGCCGTTGGCCAGTTTATCTGTAGCTTAATTAGATGGTTCATCGAGTTACAGATTACTGCACTACAAAGCGCACAGCTCCACATTTTTCACCCCGGGAGAAAACCTGACTTTTTTTTTTTTTTTTCATTTTTGGGGGGGGGGGGGGGCTTTCACTCTCAATGCACTGCACGGTTTTCAATTCCCCCTTTGAAATGATTCATTCAAATGAACACCGCTCACTGGGCAGGCTTTGAAGTATACCTGATCCGCCTCTTATCGCCTCTTAAATACCCTATCCATTTTAAACTTTTAATTGCGTTTCTGTCGCTAAATCCAGTTCTAATCGGATTGTCCTGGCCACATATCACAGCGTTCATCTGGCGCTGAGAAACTGTGCTCCCTCGGCTGGAAATTAAAGAAAAAAGAAAGAGAGAAAAAAAAAAAAAAAGAAGTCTTTCCCTCACTTTCCCTCCCTGATCTATCCATGCCCACCATTTATCAGGTTCGGGGTTGTCAAGAGAGGACCAACTTGACACCAGGCTTCTCTTTAGGGTTATTATTTGGGTTCTTGGTGACATTTTATTTATGCAGCTATAATAATCTTGATGCTGCTGCCTTCTGCTGTTGATTCTGCTGCTGTGGCAGCACATTTTATCGCCTCATGTGGTTGCTTATACCCCCCCAAGCTTATTTGATTAAATTTAGCTCTTTCAATTTAGAAAAGTAGATCACAGATGTGTGTCAAAGGATTGTTTCTCCATCTCTGCCACAAAGAGCTAATGCAGGCTCCAGCTCGTCAACAAACAACAGGAGCAGGGCTACGGAGGCAAATGGATGGGTTTGCTTTACTTAGTATTTTTTAATTCTACTATTTTATTCCTTTCGTTACAAAATATAGCTTCCTGTCACGGCTGCTAGACGTTAAAAAAAAACAAGCTGAAATGTATTTTAAAGAATTTGCCAAAACAGCAATAATTCCGATTATTTTGTGAATTATGTTGGTACTCCTCTTTTTGACACGCTGCAGGACACCTTAATCCACGCTCATGGCCGCTCCTGTGCTTAACATTCAACCCATCGCTCCCATTATCGTGTGTCATCCAACATTGACTCAGGGTGGAGCTTCAGTTAAGCTGAGAGCTACTGATGACAACCAGTATCTTTCAATCATGTCGGGGAAGAGGGGGGAAAAATGTTTGATGGGTCGTAAAACTTGGAATAATGGATCTGGGGGTCTACTGTAATCCAATGGCCTTGTGCTTTACTACAAGCCTCTCCATGCTGAAAAATAGCCTGTATCGATCATTTATTGCAGGTGGAGGGACTAAATTATTTTCCAATCCCATTTCATTTGACAGCTCATGTATGTCACTCTAGCGAGAGGAGGAGCTGGCGTGCAGGGGCTTCTATTGCTCTGCTGCCTCCCCTTTGTTTTGTAATCCCACTCTTCCTCTCCTTAAATCTGAACTTCGATGGTGTGTTCAGGCCTTCGCTTAATAACGAGCTCCTCCTTAGGCCACCGGCAAAACAATCGCTTCTGTTTACTGTAAGCACTCGTGTGTTTACTGTGTACCTCTGCCCACAGTGTCTGCTCAAGCAGACAGAAAATGACAGTCGTAACTTGTTTTCTGCTCCTTATTTTTTTCTCAAGGAAATATTTTCTGCATCCATGTCGGCACACAAAGAGATGATGTCTTTATTAGCCTTATCTCCTTTTAGCCTGTTTTCCATTAAGCAGCACTGATGTTGCTCAGAACCTCTGTGAATCCATGAGTGTGTGTCCTTGCAGTGCTCTATTCCCTCCTTTGATAGAGCGGAAGGGATAAAAGCCTTCTTTATGTCTGTGAAACCGGATGTGCAAGAGCTGTTCTGAATATTTATCAGATGGTTTGACTCCTTTTTTAAATAGCCAGTGCATAATTTGACATCAGCAGTGAACGATATGTTTTGTGACTCTGTCTCTCTGTTTAGGAGAGAGGGAAAGAGTGAGAGGGAAGGAAAGACAGTTGGTGTGTGTGTGTGTGTGTGTGTGTGTGTGTGTGCATGTTTGTATGTTAAATAAAGAGACAGAGGAAGAGAGGGAAAAGAGAGGCCTCTTTTTCTGAGAACAGGCCACCCCTAAATATACTAATCCAGCATTTCTTTGTTTTCCCACAGGTCTCTGGATCCAAATGTCACCCCCCTTGGACTCTGCCCTGGTCGGGGACCAGCAGTGTGTGACGGACAGGCGAGTGGAGCCTGTGGCGGCTCTCTACTCCGTGGCTTCAAATTGCCCCTGGCTGAGCTCTGCATGGAGCAACGAGTGAAGAGTCCTGCTATGGTCTGATGTCTCAGCATGGATGGAGTCAGTCAGAGGACCGGCCACCACTAATGAGACCATCGCTCTTCAGCTGAGGACTAGCATTTACAGGATTACTCCCACGGTTTCCTGCTCTTTTGCCAGCTAACTGCATCATTACCAAACTCTCCTAGATGGACCTTTGGTGGGTCTGTTTTTTTGGTGGATATATACGTCATTGCCTTTCTGATTTTCAGTTTTAGTTTTATTCCCTCCCACTTCTTTTTTATTGTTGGTTTCCCTTTTCTGTTTTGTTTTTCCACTATGGAGTTTCTTGCTGGACCCTGGAATAAAGATTGGGCTTCATTCTTGCAATTTTGGTTGACTGTCATCCTAAGCCTCCAAATGCAATTCAGCCCGGGTGCCTCTTGCCCGGAGGAGTGTCGTTGTGACAACCAGTTTGTGTACTGCAATGAACGCAGCCTGACATCAGTGCCTCTGGGGATGAAGGAGGGCTACAAGGTCCTCTACCTACATAACAACCAGATAAACAATGCTGGCTTCCCTATGGAACTTCACAATCTGGCTTCCGTGGAGACTGTGTATCTCTACGGCAACCAGCTGGACGAGTTCCCCGTCAATCTGCCCAAAAACACCAGAGTCCTGCATCTCCAGGAGAACAATATCCAAACCATCTCCAAGGCAGCCCTGGCCCAGCTGACTCGACTAGAAGAGCTACACCTTGATGATAACTCCATCTCCACAGTGGGGGTGGAAGAAGGGGCCTTTAGGGAGGCAGTAAGCCTCAAACTCCTCTTCCTCACCAAGAACCACTTAAGCAGCGTTCCCATTGGCCTTCCTGAGGACCTAAAAGAGCTGCGGTTGGACGAAAACCGCATTGCTGTTATTGCAGAGGAGGCCTTTCAGAATGTGACACGGCTGCAGCGCCTCCTGCTGGACGGGAACCTGCTAACGGATGAGGGCATTGCACCAGGGACCTTCCAGGACCTGGTCAACCTCCGTGAGCTGGCTCTGGCCCGCAATTCACTCACCTTCCCCCCTCCCCTCCTACCCAGCCAGTCACTGGTCAAACTCAGCCTGCAGGAGAACCAGATTAACCAGATCCCTGTGGCAGCCTTCGCTGCCTTAAATAGGCTGGAAAAACTGGATATTTCCAGTAACCAGCTTCAGACTCTTACACAGGGTGTATTCGATGGCCTGTCAAGCCTAAGGCATCTCATGGTGCGAAATAACCCCTGGCGTTGTGACTGTGCTGTGAAGTGGGTGGTGGTGTGGCTCAAGTCTTTGCCTTCCACCATCAACGCCAGAGGGTTCGTGTGCCTGAGTCCAGAAAAGGTGCGTGGCATGGCAATCAGAGAACTCACGCTGGATATTATAGAGTGCCCGGTTGATGGTGACCTGCCGCCCTGGCCCACCCTCCGCTCCACACCCCCTCCCCCACCCACAACCACCCCTGTCACCACCATGATCTCCACCCTCATCACCACATCCATCCCTTACTACTTTGACTCACCCTCCCCTCCCTTACCCCCGATCCATAACAACCCTCCTGGGCCCCTGCCTCCTTACGAGGACCCCCTTCAGATCTCCTTCCACGTGGTCAACTCCACCAATATCGAGGTGAGCTGGGCGTCCTATTTCACCGTCACAGCCTACAAGGTCACGTGGGTCAAAAGGGGCCAAAGCCAAATAAACGAAGGAATGCGGGAGAGGACTGTGAGCGGGGACCGGCGGCATATTAGCCTGACAAACCTGGAGCCCCGGTCTGTGTATCGGATCTGCGTGCACGTGCTGGACACCCTTAACTCCTACAGACCCGGAGAGGATACTATATGCTCTGAGGCCAGGACCAAGGCTGCCGTGACCACTAAACCTCCTGGTAGAGAGCAAGCTCCTCAGGAGAGCATCAACTCCACGCTGCTAATGGCTGGGATCATAGGTGGGGCGGTGCTTATCATCCTGGTAACGCTGCTCAGCCTGTTCTGCTGGCACATGCACAGGAAGAGCCGGTCATCTTCGACCAAGTGGAAATACAACCGGGGCAGGAGAAAAGACGACTACTGTGAGGCTGGAACCAAGAAGGATAACTCCATTCTGGAGATGACTGAGACCAGTTTTCAGATAGTGGCGCTGAACAATGAGCAGCTGCTCAAGGGAGATTTCCGTATCCAGCCCATCTACACGCCCAACGGGGGCATTGGATTTAGAGACTGTCACCTCAGTAACAACAGCATAGCCTACTGCAAGAGCAGTAACGTGCCCAGTACAGAGTTCTGCCACACGTGATGCAGCAGCGAATAGTACAGAGGCATTCACACACACATACACACACACCAGAAACACTACCAATACATGCATACACACACACACACACACACACATACATACATCATTTGTGTAGACAACAAAAAACATAAAAATTCTAGTCAAATATAACTGTACTATATATATTTCCAAGTTCTGTCTACGATGTAATTTATACTGTGGATAATAATGTGGGATTCTCTGCTATCTTTTTTATTCTTAGAAAAAGAGATACAAGTGTTTCTTTTTTTATAACCAGCAGGGTTTTGAAAGTTGTTTTAATGGTCAGTACTGTACATGAACATGGATTTGTACAATCACGGCACCCTGGGTGTAGCTTCTGACGAACGCTGTCAGCCTTGGAAATGTAAGGGCACTTAGAGGGCTGGGATCCTTTGCTAACCACAGAAGCAAAATATGGCCTTTTTTGCGTTTTGAAACACTGCAAACGCTCCCCAGTACAAAAGAACAGTAGTAAAGACAACACAGCACAGGGGAAGTCCGAACACTGCTGATTAGAGCGCTGTGGAAATATAGCACTGGTTCACTGGTGGCATGTTGTAAAAAGGAACTGAAGTGCACTTTCTTATTAATGGAAGCAAGGCAGGAAATGAGCAGAGGTGGTGATCAGGATGGTGGATGGTTGTGTGAGGAGAATGTCATCGAGCCTGTGGAAAAGCCTGGACTGAGATTTCCCAAAAGTGCCTTAACATTAAAAGCATCTTTGTTCTATTGGTTTACAGTGGAACAAAGGTGGGCTTAGACACTTTTTGGAAAACTCTAAAAAAAAAGGATGTAATTTTTAGCACCCTGAAATTTGTTTTTTTTAGGGAGGAGGTGCAATTATTAACATGAGTTCTAAAAAGCAACAAAGGATTATTGACCCTAATGAGGTCCATAGATGTGCTGAGACTTGCAGATCCTTTTGAAGAAATTCCCTAATTTGTACTGCTTCGGTTTTTTTCCATGTTTTGGCAACTGAGGCCACAAGGGGGCAGTTTCCCTCAGCGTCGTGTGTGGGATGGAGGAACAGAGGGCAAGACAGACAGAGAGGGAGAAAGAAAGAAAGAAAAAAAAGCTGAATAGATCACTTTACCTCCACCATTCCCCTGGAGTCCATTACCCAGACGACATTACTCATGCTCAAACAGCATTGTTTAGAGTATTATTGCTCATCGAGCTACTTAATGATGTGGAATCATTTAAAACTAACAGTGTTTTCTGTGTTTCATGGCTAAATGATATGGATTTTCACCACTGTGGACTATCATGAGGGAGAAGGCCTCTGAGTGTGTGTGTGTGTGTGTGCGTGGAGAGCGGGATGAATTTTCAGAAAGCACACACATAACGCTAATTATACATCCACTTATTTCAACCTCGTCCCAGCGTTCATTAGGCTTTTTAATAAATTAGGAAATTACAACAATAAGATCGCGCTCCGCCCATGATCCTCACAATGAACGGTTGTGACTGATCAGCTCATCGGGCGGCTCATCATTTATCCTTTTGTGTACATTTACGACACTGTCTCCTTCATTTATGGGTCGCTCACGTGAACAATGCACCTGCTCACTCCACAACATTAGTTTCGGCAGTGATGATCCTCACCCCATCTACCCTCATTTTCTGTCTCACTGTCTCCCTGACTGTCTGTCTCGGATCCCTGCATGGGCTCAATTAAAACGGTTTTCCTGCCCTTCAGCTCCCGGGCCGTGGTGGCAGCTCTTTGCATGTGAGGTGCCGGTGAGAGGTCTTCATTATGCACTCCTTAAGAAGACTTGATTTGATTTGACAAGATTTTATTTTGAGGGGCCAAGCTTAAAGAAATTCCCACAGCCGACCCCTCTGCCGCCCTCACCCCCTTCTCCCCCCTCCCACCCCTCTCCTCATAATCCTCGCCCAAAAAAGGGAGAAAAGTATGTAGACCTTATTTTCACTTGGCTGCGTGGAGCTCACGCTGGGAGAAAGTGTGTTAACTCTTTGTGAGGCGCGCAGATAGAGCTGCTCCAACGCGCACGGCAGAGAATCAACAGCTAAAATGATTTTTAAGGGCTTGCACTCAAGTTACACCAGAGGTCCGAGATTATCTCCGATTGGATTCGCCTCTGCAGTTGGGATATCTCGAAGTAGCTGCACTTACGTAAATTCCAGCAATAGCTCAGATCACAATCACATATGTGAGTACTTCAGTTTAAGGTGATGCACATATTTCCACCACCACCGAGACAATGCTGTGAGAACTGACAAACACAGTGACTGAATGAAATCTGTCATTTAGTGCCATATTATGTCTTCAAATCATATTTTTGATAAGACAGCTGACGTGTTTTTTCCAGTACAAGATGTTTTTTTGGAGTTTCATTTGACAGTATTTAAGTTTATCTTGAAAAGACAAAATCTCTATTATTAACATTTAAAGCAATAATTGGACATTATTTGGAGATAGTTAAACAAGATAGTAATTTGCAAACTTTAGAGTAGGCAGTCAACCTTAGACGGAGCCAGGCACGCTGTTTTCCCCTGCCTTCTGCCGTCTTTATGCTAAGCTAAGCTAACTGGCCGCTTACCACACAGACACTAGAGGGGTCTCATTCTTCTCATCTTGGAAAAAAAAGTGAATCAGCGCCAAATGTTGAACTATTCCTTTAAGCGAAACGTTTAGTGAAATAAGTTTTGCATTGCAACAAAATTCATGATTGTAGTGATCTCATTTCCCTGGCAGATGAATTACATTTATTTTATCAAAATTTTAGGGCTCAGATCTTCTTTTCATCTTGGGTTTAGTAACACGAAGATCTTCTGTGGTTATCAAAGCATCTCCACTTTTTATTTGAACCTTTTTCTACTAATATCCACAGCGGACCATAAACACTTGAACATTTACATCAGATATCGTTTATTCTTTGATATAGATGAAAGCCCTACTTTAAGTCACGTGCTGATCAAGCGAGGGCCGGGGTCAAACTGTTGCAACATATAGTATCTCCTCTGTCTGTGAATGTGTAACGGAGACAGATATTTGCCTTACCTTTTATGCAGGACTGAATGATTAGCTAGAGTGAGAGAGTTTAGTGGGATGAAGAAAAGGAGAGAAGACGAGACATTAAAAGACGGCAATGAGAATGCTGAACAGAAAGCACATTTCTCCCAACAAATTGAAGCCACGGCGGCAACAATAACAGTATTAACAGGAAGAGCAGCGCTAAGCGTGACACACAGTAGCTAACGAGAGACTGTTCATCCATAGTGCCAGACCTTAAGCGGTGCATGGCTAATGATTCAACTAGACGGGGGAAGGAGCTTTGGTGGCTGTTTTGCAGCGTACATTACTCTTAATTTTCTACTTGCTTGATAAAAGAACGCGGCTGCAGTGCCGTGACCAATGGAATTACACAAAACGTATTACAGACTGCTTGCGTGGGATTATTACTGTTTCAGGGTGCAGAGAAGTAATTTCCCTTAGAGCCCATTGAATCACGTCCAAATAATTATGTTTAATCTCTTGAGAGGTTAATTCAGACAAAACATGAGTGTCTGAAACATGTTTAAAGTCATCTTTTCTTCCTGTAGGCAAAACCTTCACTGCAAATATCTATTAGCCAGTAACTTTCATTCAAGGATTTTTGCATGTACTGTATTTAGCTTCATAGCCTTTCATTTGTGTCATACCGGGTCTTGGACTTTCTAGTATTTTTTCAAGCAATCACCCAGTGGTGGTTGAGGTACAGTGTGAGCAAGCATACGGAAAGGTTTCGCAGAAAGGCTGGAAATTTACAGTGCATGTAAAATGGCTATGTTGGGATATCGCCATCCTGGCTTCTCATCGAGACGCTGCAGTGTTACGTTAGCCACCCACACCAAGTTTTCTTAGGAACCAAAGTTAAATTTCTGTTCTCATGATGAAATATTGATGTTGTTCCATGTATGTGCCTTGAGGTTGAACTTACAATGTAAAGTCCTTGAAACCTTTAAATGTTTTTGCACAAACTGTAAATACTTAAGTGAAGCTTTTTGAAAATAAAAGAGCCATTGGATTTGAGCGATCACTCCTTTTATTTTAGAGAGCTGTTATCTAAATGAAAGTTTATTTTCTGTTGTGCTTCAATGAGTGATCCTGCATTCTCTGTTTCTTACACATTAGTTAGTGTGCTGGCAAAAGCTGTCAAGTTAACTTAGGAGAGAGTTTGCACAGAAACACGGGCCTAGCTAAATCTATTTTGGGTCAGACACTAGCAATTCTGGGTCAAAGATTTGTGCTGTACACACCATGCCAAGTTATCCTCTTATTTCTATACGGGAAGCCTGAGACATCTTAGCGTAGCCACCGCAGCTTAGCGTTCAGCTGGGGAAAATCCAGGATACTCTCTCATTCTACTTGTATGGCACAACTAAATCCCAGAATGGGCTCTTTCTCCAAATCCCTGTGTTCTACCAAAGTCCAACTTTTTTCCTCTCTGTCACCACATCCCAGTGTTGCCTATGTAACCTCCAGCCCGCTAAAGAACCCACATTAGCCCAATCTTAATTCACTATGACAATTAACCACATGCATTCTGCTGAAACACAAGGGTGTGCCACTTTGGTATTTTGAGCGGGAAATTGGTATTTTTCTCAAAATCCCCAAATGTCAAAATGTGATTTGTTATTGCAGAATTGTAGGCTTTTTGGGGAGGCCAAGTGGATGAGGTTTTGGCACTAAAATCATCTACTTTGCTATTCTCGCCTCCTTGTGTGTTGTGTAGCAAGTACCATGAAAGATTCAGAGCGTGTGATCTCACCCATCTGCATTCGCCAGGATTGGGTTGCAAGTCCATCACTGAGTGTGTGCATAGGGTTCTTCCAAGCTAGTAAGCTTTTACCAGCTAGTGTCAAACTAGGGATGGCCCAAATCAGGTTGCACCATTAAAAGTTAGTCTTATCAGTCGCTAGAAAACATCTGCAAAACTGTTGATTAAAATCTAAACAGAGTGTGATTGTGTATGAAGCTTCACAAGCTGAAGCATAACTTCCAAAAAATACAGAATTACAGTTTTAGGGGACAAATGATGGTCACTTGACTGCCAGTCCTTTAAATGTAGGTATGACTTTTTTTTATCTCCAAAAGCATACATGGTATTCACGCAGTTTTGAGGATGAGTGTGAAATATTTGATTATGCTAACCTAGCTTCAATTATTGGCTTGTTGTGTTGTTTTTGTGAAATGTAATTTTGAATCTCCCCAGAATGCATCATAATCAAACAACATTTTAATACGTGTCAGGTCAGATGTGTTGACCATATTACAAATGACCATCATATTATTAGTATATTAGCATGCTAACATTAGTTTTGTCAGTTAATTCAGTTTAACTGCACAGCAGTTCCATCTGGCAGTAAATACATATAGTAACAGCAAATGGTGGAAAGTAATTAAGCACCAGGTATTAAACTTCTGTACAAATCTGAGGTAGCCTACTTGCACTATACTTGATTACTTAATTTTCTTTTAAAGCAACTTTATTGCTGAAGCAGTGATCAGTTGTCACTTTACAAATTAAAATGTGTAAGATGAACTTGTAGGGTGAAGATTAAACTAGCCTGCAGTAAAAAGCTGTTAAAACTATTTCCACCTCCACCAACTACAATAGTAAAATGCTACTTATACATTCTTGTAGCAGTAAGAACAATACAATATATAATAGTAAAACTCACAGGCTGCTTTATGAGTACTTTTACTTTTGAACTTTAAGTACAGTTAGCTCCATACATTTTACTTATGGAACCTTTTCAGTGCAGGACTGTTACTTGGATCGAAACATGTCCTTCACCAATGGTAAAAGCTTATCTCTATGTGAGAACTAGTTTGTGTGGTGCAACCTGTTTTTGTGTAAATCTTCACTGAGTAAGCTTGAACTCCAGGCCACTAAGTTAATTGTCATAACACTGAAAAACTGAATAATAGCAGTGTTTGCCAGCACCATTTTTGTCCTAACACACAATGTTGTGATTAATTTAAAAGAAAGTGGTTGTGTTCGTCACAATCCATATGGCAGGAACTAATGAAATGTGGATTTTTGCCTTTGAATTGTTCACTGAACAGGTGTTAGCTCTGAGTAGCTGTTTTTTAATCTTTCCCTGCCAAAAGAACATTCAATTTTCTGCTTACAAGCTCTCTAACAGCTTCACTTTGTGATCCTCATTTAAGCATCTTCTAATCAGCCTCAATATGGAGGAAAAGTCATTAAAGGATGCAATTTAAAGCACTCTTATTCCAGGTATTACAAACATCGACATCTGGTAGAGTTAACATTGAACTGGCAGGTTTAAAGCTGTGCTCTGTTGTTATTCCCATCCTCCATTGCCCTGAGTAGCCTTTAATTAAAGACTGAATGCAGGTGAGGCCTTTGCTTCTTTCAACGTACTTCAAGCTAATGTGTGTCAGGATGGGTCACTGGATTTCTGCCCATTTGCTGCCAAAAGTGAATGTCATGAACATTAAGTAAAAGGCAGGCTAAATCAATTTAGGATCATCTTTCTGTGCTTTGAAATTATATGAAAAAACTAAATGAATGGAAAATTGGTCAAAACTGAGACTGCATGGTTTGCATTTGGTCCTGTGGCGAAGGAGCCTCGCCAGATCTGTTTAGTCTCTTCTTGAGCCCTGCTGTTTCCTGAAGGTGCTTACTTTATTTGATGTTAGTCATTAAAATTTGATGTTGCGAGTTGAAAGAGACCAAATCACAGCACCGACTCTATAGGATATCTTCGGACATTTAAACATTGAACACAGAGGGATATTTTAAGCAGTCGTCAATCAGGGGGCTGTTTTGAGATGCAAACCTAATTTCTCCTTCCAGTTTTTAGATGAGTGAGCTGAAGATTGCCATGTGAGAGTAGAATGCAAACAGAATTATTGCCAGTTTTTTTCTGTTTCATCAGCAAAGAAAATGTGCTTTGTGCCATCGAGATAAGCAAGATATTTTCTGTACCAAAATGAATGCAATGAATACTGCCTGCAGAGTCTTTATAGTCTGCAAGGAGACTTGTTGTCAAAACCAGAAAACCACAGCACTTTCTTAAACAAATGTACACAAAATGTGCGTTTTTGTATTTCTCTTTTACACCTAAGTGACGTGCCAGCTGCACACAGTCCTAATTGGTGACAAAATGATTTTTACTCCGAAACTGCCTGAAATCCTCTCAGGCCTGGAAGGCATTTGCAGGTGTTGACACAATGAAAGCAACCTCTGCTGTATACAATATGATGCAACCCACTAACAGAGTCCTGCAACAAATACCCTTGTGAAGCTGGCAATTGTCAGTTTGTGTTGACACTATATCCTACGGGCATTGATTCAACTATCTGGTCATTTTCAAGGCTGTAGTTTTTTGCTTTATTAGATTACATCATAAAGTGTACCTAAAATGTAGGCCTGGTGCACCTTTTAATAAAAATGCAACTCGTATTGAGTGTGTGTGTCTTAAGGAGACTGTGAAGGTACATACATGTATCTTTCTGCCAACACATGGTCAGGATTTGTGTTTTAAGACGCGAATGTGTGAGTGAAGCTGCAGACATTGTGTTACACTCACACTCCACTCCCTGCAGTGTATGACAGACTGAGGAACAGACTGTGAGGAGGTGAGATAGTAGCAAGTTAGCTTAAGTGAAAAGAGTGATGCCATAATGTAAAAACACTCCAGTCCAGCATTCAAAATCTTACTTAAGTTAAAAAAACATGAGCTAAATGTACTAAAAAATGCCCATGTTATATCATTATCTAGTGTTGGATTGTTAATATTGATTGTAGTTGGCTGAGGTGGAGCTAATTTGAACTATATTGTTGGATAGTCACTATAACAATGCATCATGTTTTACAGGCTTGTGTTTTGTATTGTATTGTAGATTGTAGTATAAATTAGCATTATATGTAAACACTCACAGTAGAAGTGCTTCAAAGTTGCACTTTTAAATCTACGATTAGTGATTTTTCTGGCAACTTGGGGGCAGCAACACAACCCTGACATCGCCTTTTAAGTCGATGACGAACTTGCTAGCTAACAGTTACTGAACATTATGATTCATTTGGAGTCGTATTTGTGTCCATCTGATGAAGTCTAATATTCTCTCCATTTTAGCTCTGTTTTTGTCTCTGAAATGGCACTTTAGCTTCTAAATAGCAAGCCACTAACTGTCTGTCTGCTGTTTGGTGCAGAGCAGGTGGTGTACAATTGGTCTTAAGAGCTGAAAGACAACACTATGAGGGAGGTGAGAGTGAACCAAAACAGTAAAGTTGTGGATCGGACAGCTAAACAAGAAGCTGAAAGTCACTATGAAGCCAGGGGTGTGTCCAGACTTTTCCGACTAGGGTGGAACAAGAGGGGCACTGACTTTATCACTCTAACTTTTAAAATGGAGCCCACTACAGCCTCTGAAAGACAATGCAAAGTGGAAGAGGTAAAGATAATAGGGTGGCAGTTCGGATGACCAATCAGATTTCAGGGGTGGCCAGTGCCACCCCAAGCCCCCCCTCTGGACACACCCCTGTATGAAGCTACATAAAACTGTCAAAATATCAGTTATAGCTGCTTAAATACAGTGTTTAATTAAATGTACAGTGTTAGCTTGAAGTATACAAAAAAAACTGGTTCTGGTTTACAGTGCAGTTGTTCCCTTAAAGCTACTGCTCTAAACGCACGTCCATATGGTCAGCTTTATATATGCATTTTCAATTGCATTGTCTCTTTATAAATGTCCCTGCTGCTGCATTATACGTCAGAGATACCCAGAGAGCTCACCGAGCAGATCATTACAAAGTGCAGTCATATAATGCACCTATTTTTCGTCAGCATGATAATGCCCAATTTCCCTCATCTATTTTTAAAAAGCCTCCTAAATAGGTCTTAATTATCTGCATCCATAACAGAAGCTCTGTGGCTGAGCAGATTCAATTCATTAGTCGCATGAAATATCAAGTTGTCCTAGCACTTTCACTTGTTTCTCAAGTTAACAATGTATGTCTTCACTGTCTACGGCGTACTTTTCTCTGGTATAAATTCATCCGTAGTTCTTTATACATGAAGCTACACATTTGTATGCTAATTGGTGATTTCTTCGTGCGGTGTTGGGTGCCTTAGAGAGGCTGTTATCATGGGGAAAGGTGATTTCTCCAAACACGTCAGTATAGAGAAATAATTGGTACGGATCTAAACAACACTTCCTCTATGTCTGGTTCCCGTGATTGAAAGTACTTGCACTTTCACCAACAGCTACTGAATATACAATATTAATGTTGTAGAAGAGCAAGCCAGGTGAGATTCTTAATAGAGAAAATATTTATAAATGCACAACACATAACAACACAATGGGGAAAGAGGCAGAAATACTTAAACATTTCTTCACATTTGCAATAAATGTATGGTTCCGGCTGCAAGTTGTTGAAAAAGTAATTTATGGCTAAACTAAATATGAACCCAGCCTTTTTAAATAATTAAAACGCTACCTGTCAGGGAAACTTAGAGCAAATTCCCCAGTAGCTGGCCAGATTAAAGTTTAACTTTCTCCCCTGGACCACATGGAGCATGGTAGCACCTCCATATGTTGGGCCAGTGGGTCAGAGGAGTCACAATTCCAGGTGGGACAGAGCAGCTGTGACCTAGAGCGAGACTCACCGTCTGGTAAGGCCCGTAATGAATGAAGACGGTGATGAATAGTGAAGGCAGAAGGCTCAAGGCTTTCTGGAGGTGACCAGGAGGAAACTCAGAAAATGTTTTTTTTTTTATTATTATTCTCATGTTACACAAGTTCAGCCTCCAGCCTATGGGAGGTTTATTGACAAAGCGCTGGTTGATTATAAATGTTGAAAGGTGGATTACTCATAGGAGCTAATAAAGTTTGTAATGATTTTCAAGAGAAAAGGTCTGAGCATTACCAGTGTAAAAGTTAAATAATGCAAAGCTTGTTATAGTGCCTTTGTTTTCCAACTATCTGGATGAATACTAAATGGCAACAAATGACTAAGAATTAAAAAAAAACATTTTAAAAATGTAAATAATTTGAGTACACAACTCCGGCAAATAATGCTGTGATAGAGACATGAACCACTTGGGATGTCAGTCGAAATTAATTCATCCCACAACAAGGCCTCATGGGATGTATTTATGACACTGACAATGACTTCATCGTTGAGGGTCGGGTTTTTTCAAACATGAGTTATGACAAACCTTGATAATAGACAATGAAGTCTGCATGCTGTAAAAATGCCAACTTACATTCTTCGGCATAAATAAACCCCACAAGTGGTCTTTTAGTTGTGGAATGCAAAACAACCAGCTCTGGGAGTTGACCTTATGTTTACCTTCTACACTGTAAAATGTTACTAATACGCTAAATCAACTCTTAAACTTAGATTAATGTACATGCTTGAGGCTAGCTACTTGTCTCTTTTATACTTGCGTTTTGGGTTTAAATAGTTGTTTCACTGATCTAAATTAAAATGATACAACCCAATATCATAACAGGTGTGCACTTCAACCAACTCTGTACTCCTCCTTTGTAAATCTACTGACACTGATCTTGTATTTAAGGGCCACTGTGTAGGATTTAGTGGTATCTATCGGCAAAGTTGCAACCATTTGAACGAGCTTAACTTTCCAATCACGTAGGAGAAATAACATTGGCTGCAAACTCTGCGAAAAACATGAAAGGAAGTGTGTAGTTTGTCCGTTCTGGTCTACAGTATAAACATGGCGGTTCAACATGGCGGACTTCGTAGAAGAGGACCACTGTAGATAAAAACTGCTCATTCTAAGAGATTATACACTAATAAAAACATGCATAAGTATTATATTACATTTCTGACAAAAGATCCTCTTATACATGCAGTAAAGGAGATCTGACTTGATACTAATGATAAATTTGTCGTTATGAAAACTTTCTCCTTTTTACAGTGCATTCAGGTGATGTAGGTTCAGGTATTCTGTTGGCTCAAGTTTCAACATTGTTCCATTGTTTCAGAGTCTCTTCTGCCTTGAGTTCCAATAATGATGTGAGAAAATCCTGGAACTGTAATATAAGAACGGTGAGGACCGTCCTCAGTCATACAGTGTACGTGAGTCATGAACTCACATGTTCACAGCTGCATTCTTTGGGCTGAAGTCATAAATACCCTCCTTGGTGAAAGTAAAGCTTTTGGTACTGCAGGCTCACAACAATACTTTTATGAGCAAAACATATTCTCCCATTTGTAATGGAAAGACTGCTAAATGTTTGTTGCCTGGCATACATCTGCAGCTGACGTAACGCTGGAAAATAGCTTTTGAGCTTTTGATGCACACTCATTTATAGTCGGACTGACATTTTTGCTAAGGTTAGACATTTTTTTGACTTGACTTGTTATTTGTTCCAAATTGTACCAAAAAGAAGAACATTTATGTTGAATGTATTTTTCTGCCGTGATGGCGCCCCCCAACATTGTGGGGGCTGTGAATGTTTGGTTCAGACTGACAATGTCGGTACTGTTCATTTAATTAGTGCAAATATCTGTCAAGGGTAATATCACTTAAAATCCAATGACCACAGAGGAAGTTAACCAGCTGGGCCCAGATATTAGCCATAGTCCGATCTCTGATTTGAGCACTCCTATGCTACTCCATACATCGGCTACTCAGTTCAAATCACAAAGTAATGAGTGCTGCAGTTACAGGATTTTACTCATTGCTGTGAGTTTATACAGTCTGGTCATTTCCCACAATTGGATCCACGAAAGAGAGACAGCTAACGGCAGTTAGAAAAGTAAGAGTAAGAATCATTCTTGACATTTTCAAACTTATACACTAATTTATTATACATGTCCTATCATTTTCTACTTGTTGTTAAATTTAATCCTCAGTGTTATGTATGTATAGCTGTCTTTGATCTTTGACAGCATGATGGGTCCTCCATCCAATTTTGAAATGTTATAAAGGAACACACGTCTTAAATTGCTAACAGTATATAACCAATACTATGTGGACTTACAAAATTGGTAAAAAGACTGAATAAAGTAGTTTCACCTTAAATATCAGTGTTTCTCTGCCACTGTTGGGCAGATGAAGGACATCCTGGAGGGGCTGCCAGCCTTGCTGCTGCCAATAGTAGCTCGCCTTGTTTCTCTGATAACTAAAGAGTCCGATGACTAAAATCCTTCATCCAGTCAAAATATATAGTTAAAAATTATAAATCTAAAAGTGTACCATAAAATGGGGCTTAAAACTGGATAACAAGTTAATTTATGGCAGCTTCTGGCAGACAACGACAGTGGGTGCACAAAGGAGGTATGACACCATTGACAGGCGACCAGTGAAATATATAACATAGGTTTAGTGTTTTTAGACATTTTAATGCAGAAATGTTACATATTATATATTTTAGCTATCTTCAATCTTTATATTTAATCATGCTAGTTAATACTGCACCATATAGCATATTATTTTTTCCTATACACTAAAATATTAGTTGTTTTTTTCTGTTGTGTAATTGCTGTTTTCTTGCTCCTGGTGTTGCAATAGTTTCTAATGAGCTCTAAACTCTTCACTGATTCTAATAGAATCCAAACAAGCAGGACTATTTATGTGTGTGTGTGTGT
>NW_023340246.1:5111248-5137767 GCF_004916995.1 Morone saxatilis
TGTGTGTGTGTATGTGTGTGCGTTAGCTGTAGTCAGTGTTTGTTATCACAGGAAAACTCATAACCTGAGTCTTTTAGTTCTGTCCTTGGCTGCAAGAAATAAACAGGTAATGCACTGCTGCCTCCACTGTGCTCCAGCTACCTGCTAACAACATAAAACTTGTTTTTGAGACAATTTTTTTCACTTGCTGAAAATTTAAATGCCTGTCTCCTTCCCTTGAACTCCCGCTTCCAGTTTCATGTCTTCTCGCTGAACCTGTATGCTTCCTCTTAGATGGAATACATTCTTGCAGTCCCAAACAAACATTTCAGTCTAAATTGGGAGCTCATTAGACTCTCACACATCCACTGAGAGCATGGAAAAAGCGAGACATTATGAATTGATTTCTCTATATCTGGATCATAAAAGCAGGGTGCATTAGCATTAGAGAAGATGAACGCTGCATTGGAGATCAGCAGAGGGGTGAGAGTGGTGTTGAATTAAACAGACATGTTTAACAAGCTGTTAACAACTCCCACTATCCCGCTCCCTCTCTTTTTTCCTTCCCCCTCTCGCTGTGAGTCGCGGAGACAAAGACCAGCCGCGGTCTGATCGAGAGCGAGATCCCACGAGAAAGCGGCGAGAAAAGGGCCACTGTAGAGAGGTGGTGACAGTTCACACAGCGAGACCGGAGAGGAGTCCACCCGAGACAAAAAGCAGAAGCCCTTTGTCTCACAGCTGGGGAAAGTGTGGCTCAAAGCTGTTTAAATGTTATGGCGGGTAGCAATGGTTCTTATGAGCTCCGGGTCCGGAGTGCACATTACATGTTAATGACTTGGAACACAGACAGCAGAGCAGAGGCTCAAACTGCCAATTAAGCATATGCTGCAGACGCCACTGGTGTTCAGACACAACCATCTGATAGTGCTCAAGCTTGGCCTGCAGATCTGAATCTCTCCATGGGATGTGGAGGCACTCCAATGGTGAGTCATTAGCCACAGACATCCCTGAAAACCACTGAGGAATATAAGCAGCTGCTGATTGGATATCACTCATTCAGCTCCATCCACGCTCAATGCTTCGTTCTTTTGTTGGGCTCACCACTGTCTCTTTGTTTCTCATTCATCTGTTTAGTCTAACACTTGGCAATGATGTTAGTCTGTGAACAAGTAAACAAACTGCACTCCAGTGATTTAGCACTTCAGTCATTCTGTGAAAGTGCCGAGCAGCTGAGGAATGGCTTGTTATTAAAGTGACATTAAGTTGGTAAAGTGTTATTGCTGAAGTGGAAGGAATTCCACAGTTATTAAAATGCCCTGCTTTTTATAAGCACTGTACTGTATATACAGTGCCAGTGTTGTATTGCTTTTCAATCAGGGACACGTGTAGAAACCTTTGAGAGGCTGTTCTTTTTAATGAAAGGGAGTCGGTAAAGTGAGTAAAAATGTCTTGGCAATAATAAAGTCTACGTTATTTATAGTTACATTACAGAAAAATGATTTATTATTTAGATACACTCTTTATTCAGCGTAATAAATGAACTTAAACTTTATATATTCTAACATGAAATAACATCA
Organism: Morone saxatilis; assembly: GCF_004916995.1. NCBI lineage: Eukaryota > Metazoa > Chordata > Actinopteri > Moronidae > Morone > Morone saxatilis. The sequence continues at coordinate 5,112,805 of NW_023340246.1, forward strand.
ATAGCTAGCAGCTATTTGTAACTCCAAATAGCCTACAGATTGAGACGATGTGCCCCTGGACCCAGAAGGCCTCCCACCTCCTACATTGGACACCCACACTGACAGAGTGAAATGATGTGTCTCTTGGTGGTCGTTTTGCGTCGCTTTGTGGTCATTCTGTGTTTATTTGTGGTTGTTTTGTGTCTCTTTGTTGTCGTTTTATTGACTTACAAGAAATGTTAACAGTCACTTCATACTGAGGCCTGCCGCCTCTGAGCCTTTATTTTGTAGGCCTGTTTAGTAGTCTGTTAATGAAACTACCTAGTCAACTACATAGGCGGGCTCCAGGGTGGCCACCAGCTTCCAGGGGGAGGCCCGGGCCACCCTTGCCTACCCCTCTTGCCCTGCCCCTGTTTCCCTGTCTCACAGTGGGTGTAAGTAAGCTTTTTTAAAGAAAGAAAAAAAACTCAAAGTGAAAAGAAATCTCTGCAAATTGATCTAAATTAAGACCAAGGATAAAACACACATACAATTGATTGCATAATTCACCCACTTGGTCAATATTTAGTGGAGGCACCTCTTGGCAGCAGCTGCAGACTTGAGTTGGATAAGGTCTGTCTCAGTTTGCATGTCTGGGCAGTGCAGGTTTTCTCCATTGTCTTTGCCAAACTGCTCAAGCCCTGTCAAGTTGCATGAACAGTGTGTCTCATGTCCAGCCACAAATTCTGGATGTGATTGAGGTCTGGCTTGGCTACTTCAGGACAACAACTTTGTTGTTTTTAAACTGTTCCTGTGTGGCTTTGGCTTTTTGTTTAACTTCTCTGAAGTTCTCTTGCACACAGTCTTGATTTCTTTGTATATTGCTCAATTCAATAGATCTTTACTTTCAAAACACCTAGGGCCAGATTTACTAACAAAATGTTGTTTCTGGTGAAGGAGAGCTCATAGGCACAGTTTGGAGGAAGAATTTATATTAGAATATAAGCTCAGAAAAGAAATGATAATGTAGTGAATTTGATCACAAAATGTATACTTTGGCCTCTATTACACCTGGAAACAACAGTTAGCTTACTATTACTCAAACATATTACTCATAAAATTATAATAGTATTATCTTTAGCATCTATTTAATTATTAATACATTATAATACACATTAAAACCATGTAGCTCCTTGAAAGATGCCTCAGACCTTTTGGGTGCCTCCCTTACTAGTGCCCTTCTCAGGCACTTAATTTGTGAGGATGGCCTCTTCTTGGCAGATTTACAGCTGTGCTGTATTTTTTCTATTTTTCTGATTGACCTTTTTGTTCTTTATTCATTGTCTTGGGGATTTTCTTGCATTTAGCCCCCGTATTAGTATGTTTTTGGTGACCTTGTTCGAATTTGTGTGGAATACTCTGTCATTGTGATCTAGTTGTAATCAAGAATGTTTTGCCAGTTGTTGCAAGTTGTTGGACAACCTGGATGCGTGTATTTAACCTAAATTAATATAGCATAATACTCAAGCAAGCCATTACTTTGATTTTAAGACTTAAAATCTTATCAACTTTAAAGGGGCACCCCTCAAGATTTTACACATAAAGATCAGTTACTGTCTTCTGTGGCTCTGGAATGAGCTTCGTCAAGTCTGAAAAAAAATGACTCAAGTCACTTCATTCAGTTACAGTGAGGACAATATCAGTGAGAGAAAAATACAGCTAAAGCAGGATTACATGCATAATTTCCTGTGAACCTCTTGTGTCTAGTACGGGAATGGTGGACTCTGCCACTAACACTGAAAATTACTACATAGACAGGTAATAACTAAATAACAATGCATTGAATGGCAGTTGTTGAAATAATGCCAACAACAAATTGTATACAAAAACTTGTAATTTTAATTCATATTAAATTTTAAGAGATTTATTTTTACTTACAAGTTTTTTGGTTTCTGTAACTCTGTTGAAGGGATAAAATGGCATGCTTCCAGAAGATGTTTGCTGATTTGGTATTTTGATGATGGTGGAGATTGCTGTTTGGCATTTTGCTCTCACATAGGTGTTTAATTGGGTTTAGCTCTGGTGACTGTGAAGGCCACAGGATATGATACACATCATTTTATACTCATTAAACCATTCAGTGACCCCTTGTGCCCTGTATGGAACCATCTGCATTCATTAAATATAGAAAATGACGTGATGGTCAAATCAAAAGAATTTCTGCTCATGTGAAAAAAACAGTGAATCTCAGTGACAGAGACAAGCAGGCAGTGATCCCATTCTCCCAGGCTACTTGGGATCTTTGTCGTACAAGGCACAGGACCAGGACCTCATATTGTGCTATTGTTGAGAGTTCATTTTCTTCCTGATATGCAAGCAGCAAAATCAACAGTGACAATTCAATTTTCCACGTTCTACGACTGTTCAGCCACTCCCGAGCCTAAACCACACACATCTGCTGATAAGCGTCTCCACACACCGAGGAAAGTTGGTGCCAAAAGCAGTTTGCACAGCATCTCTTTGACCTTGGCATGATTGCCTGTGAGGCACTTTAATTTAATCAGCTTCCCCAAGCTTGAAGCTGTGCTCATTGTTAAGGAGAGCAGGACCGGGGAGCGCTATCCACACATGTACACACACACACACACACACACACAGGCACATGAAGGCATACTCCTCCTCGTGCTGAGGCAAGGTTAGCGACAGACTAAAGCTCCAGGGACCTGGGCCTCACATCCACACAAAGGCCAACAGACAGAGGAGTTTGCCAGGCATCTCCATCAAACAGGCCCGTCTCTAATTATGTCATCAATCAGGGACGAGATGACGGGCAGGTACTCAATTAATGGCCATTGGAATGCAGCGCAGGGTCTTCGGGCACGGTGCCATCTCTGTCATCTTAGGCAGGCAACAGGACATACACATCAATGAACTTGGAAAATGCATGAGGCTGGGGCTAGGACAAACACATGCAGCCATTGTACAAGACCCAAAGAATGTTAAGGCTGCATTCTTGCTACACGGCTGCTGAATTAATCTTCTACTTCTGAGAGAATTTGTAAATGCATGTTGTGAAGATTATTATGCCATATTGGCTAGTTAGTGCTGTGATGCCCTTCTTCTTTTGTTGTCCTGATTGCAATGAAAATCATTGTTATTGATGTTGTTATGTCTGCTGGTCCATCTGTTCCTCAGACTTGGAAGGAATTAGAAAGAATGCATTGCCACTGTTGTATGGCATTTAAAATTAGCTATGCTAATTATTTTTAACTTGTTTGGTTCAGTTTTGACCAAACGAGTAATTACTGGTATTATATTAAGAAAATGTATTCTTCATTTTACAGCAGGAAATATGTGTTTTTGACCATTCCTCAGTTTCATGACCACTATGCCAAAACCATTTCACAGCCTACAGACACATGAGCATGTGCACAAGCAAATTGGCAACGTCACTTTTACCAGTATGTTAATCAATATAGAGAAACACAAGGAACAACAGGCTTTATGAAAAATATTTTGGCATTCCAGTGTGTGCATTGGAATATGTGAAGCCATTTGCTTCAGTTACAGTTTTATTAGCCAATCAGAGAATGAGATTAATAATTTCATTCACAAATGAAAGCCAATATTGAAACTTACACATAATCATTGCATTTAATCAAAGATGCAGACACATATGGAATCCACATAATTTGTTTGCAGAGATGCAGAGGCCCATCATCAGGCCATCTATTTTTTCCATCAGAGCTATTACAGCGAGCTCAAATGGACTTTGATCGGTGATTTGTTACAAAATGAATCGCACTGGAATTAATGATGTTCGATTACTGTGCTAGCCCACTTGTGAGATGCTAACTGCACTCATTAGCCCCTGAACTGGGCAGGCGTGAAATGGGCACCCACAGTGTGTCAATGCTAGCCTCTGCCTCAATGTGCACCGCACAGCATTATCAGCTGCTGTTTAGACAGAGCCAGCTGATAAATAGGAGGGCAGAAATGCACTTAAACTGATTCATTTGATTAGTATTGGATGTGTTTTTCTCTTGGTGGAGACAACCTATGCCTTTCTGCGAGGGGGTTGAGTCTGTGTCTGGTTATGTGTGTGTTGGCTGACAGATGTTCTTTCAGTCAAATCTTGAAAAATACCTCCCCAACAAGTGAATTAAGGTGAAGCCAATACTTATGCCCCCACCAACACATTCTTTATACCAGCTGGATAAATAGTTTTCTCTTCCACGGAGAAATATCCTGGGAACAACAGACTGGACATTCCTTTTGGCCGAATTTAAATTAATGCTCACAAATAATGAGGCAATATCTATGTTTTTTTTAGTAATTTTTAAAATAATTGGTCCTTGATTTTAAATAGACAGGCAGGAAAATGCAGCAGGTGAAAAAAAACTGATGCTAAAGCAGCTATCTCAAATAATAATAACAAAGTTGGGGTTGCTGTCGTGTAACCTTCCCTAAATCCAATAAAGAGCCGCACGGAAATGCTAATGTTAGCCTGCGTTCTCGTAAAGGAAAACCCAGGACCAGTTTCCAAACTGTGAGGAAATACTACACGGTGGATGTGCAACTGTGAATGTGGCTTTTCTGAACATAACATTCTGGTCCAGGTTCTTTTCACCTAGATTACTTACCAACTTGCTCCTGGCTGATGTGCCTGCATTTGCCATCTGACCTCTGCAGCTCATTTAGAATGCAGCAGCCCGGTAATCGGATTTAAGACACTGGTACTTGCCTACCCTGTTGCGAATGGCTCAGGTCCATCCTACATCCAGGACATACTCAAACAATACACCCCAGCCCGTCTACTATGCTCTTCTACTGTCGGCTTGCTTACGACTCCCTCAGTACGAGGGGGGTCCAGCTACCGCTCAACAGAATCACGACTGCTTGCTGGCTCCACAATGCTGGAACGAGCGCCCCACTGACAGCAGGAGAGCAGAAACTCTACACATCTACCATTGCAGACTGAAAACTCATCTGTTCAGACTGCAGTTTGGCCCATTAAAAAACAAAAACATCTCTATCTCTTATTAGAAGAAGAAAAAGGACAACAATTACTTTATATATTATGTTTTTCCACTGCATTATAGAAGTTACACACACATACGTCCAAAATACAGACACGCAGACACGCACACACACAGGACCCTCAGAAAAGCAAGTGAGGAGGGACTTGTTGGAGTGATGAGCAGTCAGGGGTTTGTAGGAGTAGGAGGCAGTAGGAGGAGCCAGAATGTGAACTTGCACCTCTCCAACTAACAGTTCACGCTCTGTACTGTGGTCTGTGTTGGACTTGAATTAGCGACCCTTCGGGTTCCCAAGCCAGGTCCTATAGAGTGAGCTACTGCCGGCCAATTAAATGTAGCACTTCCAGCAGCTCAGAAGAATGTGATGACGTGTATGCAAATGCATGATTCTAAATGCTAAATAAATGTAATGCCATGAAACAAAAAGTACGTGCTGTTGGAATTAATGCTAGGTAAAGTTACTATTATAGGCAGTAAGCTAGTCAGACTTGCAGCTTATGGTAGCAGACAAACATTCCTTACACTTTTGGTCTTGTATTTTTGAGCTAAAAAAATACAACTGCCTCAATATGTGACATATTGCTGTTACTACAGATCCATGCAGAGCTGCAAAATCTTTGAGCGAATGGTCAGTTACAATATTACAAAGGAATATTCCTTGGCTTTCAAAGATATTTCAATAAAAGAAGTCACTAAGGGGAGCAGTGTATTTAAAGTTTCTGCAAATTATTATTTCACCAGATTACTGAGACTATAGTAAACAGTGCCATCTAACATGCCGTATTGCACATTTTATTCTAAAGCCCAGAAGTAAAGAGCCGCAGAGAGCAACAATATTAATTTATTCGGAGAAAATCAGAATGAAACCCTTTTATCTTCAGCCCTCTTGAAATCCTGTCGACAGATAATAACGTACTTCATTTTCAAGTGTTTAACAAGAGGAAGCCTCATTCTTTCTGCTACTCCTTTCCTTTACTGATAATGGTGAAAAAATATGTATAAAACAGTATGCAAGTAAAAAATTCAAGTCAATAAGACAAGTATTTTACATATCTGAGACTGATAAACAAATGCTCCACCATCCCTTGCTTTGCTCTTAGGGCTTTCTGTTCATCCTCATGTATCCGTATTACTGCAAAACTTCTTAAATTGTGATTATCTTCATTTTTCATATTCGCCCTGTCTTGGTCAACATATAACATATAATGACTTTAGACCAGGGAATGGCATGTAGAGGGTTGAGTTAACCTTTAATTACAGCCTTATAGTACAAAGTGTTGAAAGGCAGCCATTCATCGCTTAATAACTGAAAGGATAGTGGGGTATTCATGACACACACTAACAGGGGCATCATCAGAGATTCAAAGGAACATGACCCAATTGTCTCTTCATACAGTCTGACCTGCACCACTGATAGATATTCAAAACGTTGTTGTGAGTGTGTGCTCCATGGCTGAGGTCCACCTGATAACATCACAGGGCTCAGTTTCAGTGCCTGACTTGGCTAACACAGGGTGAATCCAAGGTTCAGAGGTCCTCTCCTATCAGTGTGACTGATCATCTGCCTGTGTGCTGAAGTTGCACAAACTACGCATTGCATTGACTGGTATTGATCCAAACTAACCCACGTTAGGCACACAATGCCTTATAGAATAATTGTAATGCTCAGTGAGATTGTTTAGTGTGTTTTTTGGATTACAGTCATCAGAGATAAGGACAAGACAGAAAGATAGCTGAAAGATGTTGTCTTTAGGGCTAAATGTTCAATTCCAATCAACATTAGAAGTCATGAAAAGAAAGCAGATAGGAATGGGTTAAATTTAGTCGTGCTCTAGTGTGCTTATGTGAAGCAACAGCCTATGTTGTGTGTCTGTCTTACAACTGACTCTCTACATCGTTTGTAGCAACCCTATTCTCTGATTTACCTCTCATGAGTGTTAATTTTCAAATACCTAAATATTTCTAAGTATTTAAGGATCTATTCATTGGCAAAGGCTCAGATTGTAATTTTGGGAGACTTAATTAGTGCTTTATTAAAGGAAAATACGCTAAACAGGACAAGCTATTAAGTCTCTGTGTTAAAACATGCAGACAGTGCTTGTGTAACCCTAAAGATAAAGTGTTAATATTATACAAAACCCAAAAATTATTTTTAGTGAAATTTTAAAGAGATAATTGTTTTATATAATATCTGTATGGTTCAGATTAGGGAAATACCGTGGCTGTGGTAAATACACTATGGTTAAGGTTAAGCAACTCAAGAGGCAAACATTAATTGTATGTCTGTGATGGGATAGAAACTGCAGTTTCACATCTGCTGCACACCCCAACCTCCGCACCATCACGTTCCACCTCACTACATAAAGGAATTAATGTTGGAATTGGTTGCAAATTGCGAGGTGTGGGATGTGGCCACTATGAATGTAATTCTGGATACTGGGCTGACTGGTGTCAAGGACAGGCAATTACGTGTACCTAGAGTGCTTAAGATCTTGGCTAATTATATAATTTAAATGTACTTTTTTTGTTGTTAACATATTAGAAGTAACAAAAATCCCTTACAATATACCTACAATATACAATATATGTGCATAAACATACAGTAACTATACCCACTACATGCAAACAAACATCCCCGTTCCCCACAGTCTAGTTTCTCACAATTCAGCTACAGTATGGCAGTCTGAAATGATGGCCTCAGGCCACGAGCACCACTCCAACACATGATAATTCATCCGTTTCTCTAAACAGCTGTCACTGTTAGTTATACTTGGAATCAGGGTACCATGAGTAATATGAATCAGACACTGAGCCTTTAACGTGAAATATATTTATTTCTGAAATGTAATTTCTCAACACCACTGTTAAGATGTAGGTGGTATGTTTATGTACATTTTCTTTGCTGCCATTATTCCAAAAGACCTCATCTTGGTATGAATAAAAGACCAATTATTAGTAACTATTGGAATACTTCCTACAGTACATGTCAGTGGAAAATATTGTACTGGCCAGCTTCTTAATGAATCATTAATTTCTGAATAAGTTTCTAGTTGGCAGATAATCAATAACCAATTATTATACCTATGTTACAGATTGGTTACTATTTTTGTGTCCCATCCAAGTAAAACAGCATTATGCTTACCTCACCAGTAGCTGAGTGATATTCATTAGCAAGTAGTAGATGTCCATTAATTAGCAGTTTACAACTCTATAATCATAGTTGTAAATTACTCAGGGTTTTTTGTAGATTATTGTTGTGTTACTGCATTGAATCGGTCCATCAAGAATTCTGGATCTCTAGCAAAGGGAATGTTACAGTGGAGGCTAATGAAGGCTGACTAGGTGAAAGAGCAGAATGGCGCCAGGGAGCTCGCCTGGCCTCAGCCCCTCCAGGGAATCACAAAAGACCTGCAAGTAGAGGAGATCATGGCCCTGCCAATCCCTGATACCCTTTGAAAAGGACAGACATTGTCTGGCCTGCGCTCTGATGCCTGAAAATAAGCATTCCTCTGGGCAATTTGAGCTGTTGTGGGTGCCAGGGAGAGGAAAAAGGATCTGGCGATGCAAGGTTAACTTTGGCAGATTACGAAAACTCTTCCACAGCTGGTTTCGTTTTTGTGTAAGTAAATTCAAGCATTTGTATTTAAAATGTAATTAACAATGTTGGGCAAGTGCTTTTAAAGATGTACTCACTTAATCATTATTATATTTCCATATTACTAATTGAAAAGGTATTGCCTTACTTTCCTTACCTGCTCTTACTTTACTTTACAAATTAGTCAACAGCTAAAGAAATGTATTAGCTATTATCTATGACCTTACTTTTGATAAGCCTGCTCAGTACAGCTCAGTCAAAGGTGTCTCCTTACAACTGCAAAGTCTGCACACCCAGACATTACATATTCTGCATAATGTAATCCCTGAATTCCAAATTGTAATCACTTACACTACAATAAGCTACACAAAATCCTTTGAAACAACCAAATCAATTGTGGAGTAGAATTCACTGCTAATTAATAAATATCACTTACTTTAAGGTCCAGTGTGTAACATTTAGGATTATCTACATTGTATGATATGGTATGTTTACATTTGTGTATAATCACCTGAATATAGGAATTGTTGTGTTTTCATTAGCAGAGAATGAGCTGTTTTTATCTACAGATGACGCAGGTCGCCTTGCACGGAGTCGGCCATTTTTCTACAGTAGCACAGAATGGACAAACCAAACACTGTCTGTAGATGGGGCCTTTTGAGTTTGAGTTTCGCAGCCACCGTAGTGTCCCGTTATACAAACGCAAGCACTGTTAAGTTAGTTGCAATCTGCACCTTTACCTCTAGATGCCACTAAATCCTACACACTGGTCCTTTAATACATTATAAAGAACTACTTTTGATGATGATGCTCTTAAGACACAAAGATAGTAACTAATATGTATACATAAATAAGGAAGTAATAATTAGTTATTGATTATCTGCCACTCAGCACCTAATTAAGAATTAATTACCTTAGTTTACAGTAATGTAAAAACTTTTCTCAGTGGTAACAGTTGCAGAGTAGTTTAAGGAAGGAATACCAGTACTGGCCAACGCTGGTATTTACTCTATCAGATAGCTAATTTTCTTTTAATGTTTTCTGCTGTACTTATTGAGGTTCTAATTTTTTGTCTGTAAATATTCGTGTCTTCTTAAAATATTACTTTGAAAGACAACATGAAAAAGTCAAAGCTTTTGTAATACTGAATAATTTGTGTTTAATGTCAGATCTAACAGTTGTCAGAGATAACATGACAGTTTCACAAAATAATACATTTGGAAGCAGACATTTTCAGTACCGGCACCTTTTTGCAATTCCACAGCAACATGGAATGTCACCAAATGGGCCAGCTGGAGGAAGTATAACTGCAAAGCAAGAGTGGTTCAATAATTGCCATAATCACATAGAACGTGTTTCAATCAGTGAGAGTAGCTTACTCAGAAACTTGACCAAAACGGTTAGCAGGTTAGAATAGCTGGCTCATCTCTGAATGCAGCAGCTGAAAGGATTTACATAGAGAAAATAAAAACACTGCAGACACCATCCACGTATCAATCACTTCTCTGAGTGCTTTCACATGCAACCATGAGCTATGGATGAGCCTAGATGTCAGAGGAAATTGTCCAGGCCAAAGGAAAATGGAAACACTCATCACAGACATCAGAAAATTGTGAAATAACTTTATCGAGCATGTCAGGATTATATTTAACACAATGTCTGCTGTTTGTGTTATCTTTTTTGCCTATTTTGTAAAGGGACATTGAACACCATCAATCAGAATAAAGATATAGGCTCATGAGTTTACCGCTCCTTCTTTCTCCCTTTTTCCTCTCCCTGCCATATTGGGCCATAGATCTACAAGGCCTGACACTTCGATGAGCCCATTCCAAGGGAGTGATATTGCACCATAGATTTTAACAACGTGACAGAAACACCAATACAGTGCTGAACAAAGAGGCATTAAGGCAAAGATAAACCTCTGTGAAAAGCACATAAATCTGCAGGGGCCTGGTTTAAGATGGAGCCCAGAGGGGTGATGGCCACCCTTAATCAATAAGAACCTCATCAAGAAAGGTTTCCGTCACACCAATGAAACTTATACCAAGACTGGAAGGGAAATGTACTTTAAGAATGCACTCAAATTTGCTGGTCCAATTAGTTTCCAATTGCGCAGTCACAATTTAGTAGTATTCTTAGATCGATCCTAGGCCAAAATTATCTGGCTGAGAGTTTTTGAAAGTTTATGAAGGCTTCTTTAGAATATGTGACATTGCAAATCTTTAGTAGTTTGTCTGACTATGCACTGCAATGGTGTTCCTGTCCAAGGTGAAGCTTATAGTACAAATAAATAATAAATCAAATCAAATATATGGTCATAAGTAACTGATTTTGTTGACTTTCTACAATAGGTAAATTAACTATCAACAAAATTGAATTCGTACGTACGTTACAAAAAAAGTCATCTTGAGTACTAATCCCCAGACTCCATCAGTTAAGTGGCTAAAGTCAACTTTAATTAAGACCTAAAGCTGAGATGAAAATTAAAATGCCTGTTTAACCCTTTCCGATTACATCCCCATCATAAAACAAAACACGTGTAACCAGTAATATCTATTAATATTTATTTCTGTTTTTCCCTCTGATGTGCTGCAGCAGCTCTGTCTCAACTCAGCCAACTGCTGCTGTAGCTGGGATTAGCATGCAACAGAACGGGGCTCAGCAGCCTCCCAGTGAACACCGCTGGACTGGGACCAAACACAGCCTCTGACACAGACAGAGGCCATTTTGGCGACAGCAGAAGGTGATTTACAGGGTTTCCTTATTGTGTTAAATGTAGCTAACTTTGGTGATTTCCTGACCTTTCCTCTAGCACCACCATGAAGTTGACATTTCTGGATTTTAGTTAAATGTCTTGACAACTGTTGATAGATTTTCATGAAATTTAATGTGAACTTAATGTGAACTTATCTCAAAGCACCGCTGTGTCTAAGTGCAGCCTTACAGAGCTGCTAGCATGGCTATGGACTGAATCTTGTTTTAACTTTGTAAATCAAGTACTAGCAAATATTCTTGGTGATGTTCCAATTGGCCATTCACCAATATGCACTAGACACTGGAGAAATATAGGTATATTTTGTAAAGTAACAAAATGTTGGGATAGCACTTGCTCAGCCATCCTTAATTCTGTTTTTTCTCAGCTCGGTGCTAACAACGGTCTATGACACAGGATTCAGCCAGGTCACAATATGCATATTAGGGCAGATGTGAATATGGCTTCAGACAGGAGCATCTCAACTGCACCTCCATCTGATTGAAGTTCCTGTTGTATGAGGTTAAGGCAACATGTTGCCCACTGACATGCCTACTCTTGACATTTACTGCTGTACTGCTGAAATGATTACACAGCTGCAGAGATCAGGCTGACATGATACAATGAGAAGAAAGTGGCAAGTAAACTTAGCAATACCAATTGCAGACAAAATAATGATCCAAAATGTCTCTCGGTACTAACCTTGAGGTGCTGCATTATTCTGCTTTAAAGTACGGTGTACCATCTTTTTGAGTTTAGTAAGGAGAATGTAATAAAATAGGAGTTATTTGTTTAAAACAAATTCTTAAGTTTCCCTGTGCATATTTTTGGAAGGTACCTGAGTTGAAATGAACAGAAAAAAAGAGGAAAACATGACAAAGCACGTAATACCACTGATCTCTGTGGGAAAGTCTGTATGTGCTAGCTCCCATTCAAAGAGAGTACAAAACTACACAGACTCTCACATGGAGTGTTTTAGGCCTTTGTGGCCTGTGGTCAATTTTCATGTTATATTAAATATATGAAAGTCGTATCATGTGAAAGAATCATCTGAAGGAGGCCTTTGAAGAGGCCTTCAGACACACCTTTGAAGGCACATTGATCTGGAAAGATGAACAAAGGCAAAGAAAAGGCTAGTAAACTTCTGTCAGCTTGCAAATAAATATTTATGCTATGTAAATATCCGTTATGGTAATTATACAGCATGCCTTCTTTCAGTAGCATTTTATAGAAACGTTGCTTACAGCTTGCTCAGATGTATATATATTTGGGTATTTATTTTTTGACTGGTCAGTGTCTTCTAATTGTGTCTTATAACTTGAACTACATGTCAATTAATGCATAAAAATTAAAAGATTTTTTTTTGGTCCAGACCAAATTAACTGAACTATGGAGACACCCTAGGACTACCAAAGAGGTTCCCAAGGATTTTCATCACAAAGCTTTCTGTAATCTATTACTATTAGACGATGAAAAGGGGAAGAATCCCTTTACACGGACTGCTAGTAAGACAGAAAGAGCTAAAGCACATTACTGACCAAATTACATTTCATATCTAATTATTACTGTTTTGATTCTTAATTAACTTCCACAATGAAGAAATGTAGCACTTGCAGTAGATGACATCTAATTCATTCATTTCTAATATAAAGCTACATTCAGAAGGTCTAAAAAATATCAGACAATTCTACTGAGAGTTTCTCCAATTCAAGTGCAGTTTGGTTTTTCCACTGCTGTGTTTGACTAGTGAGTTAACAAGACAGACATCATGTACATGCAGAAGGTCTAGGTCAGGGTAATTTCTCTGACAGGCACACTGAGGATTATTTTTTTCTTAGTTTCACAACACACTAGTTTTGACAGCTGTGGGACCCCATATCTTCAGTATTCCACGTAACCCCACAGGGTGAGCACAGCCCTTAGAAGCCTTGTGCCTCCTGAGCCCACAACACAAAGACTGCAAACACCTCGCTGCTCAGGTGACCTTGTCCTCTGGCTTCAAACCGGAGGGCGTCATGAAAGGCCACAGATAAATCAGAGATGCTGGAAACGACAAGGGCCTGTCGACTGACAATCCTAGTGACAAGACTGATGGGGATAAAAGTAGGTTTGTGTAATCTCTCCAATCGGATTAGGTTTCACCTTTCTCGCACTGGAGTGATGGCGATATTGTGTATCACGGCTGAAGGCTTTCATAATGAATGTTTCAGCATCACCATGATAAGAAACATAGTGTCATCTCTGATTGTTGTCTGCGTTTCTGATGTTCACTTGTTAAATCCCGCCATGTCTGCATGCTTATTTTCTCGGGAAAGCTGCCTGGCAGAAATCTTATATCAACCGAAAGACACCAGTGAAGTCAACACAAAGAAGGGAGATCTTTGTGACACATGATGAAAGATCTCTGACAGCAGCAGGTGGCTTTTGTGCAAACTCCCACAATTCAACTAATGGTTGGACAGTCCAATATCACCCTAAAGTTACTGACAGTCTGGGGAAAAACAGGACATTAGTATTCCTGTTCATATTTATTGTTGTACCATTGTGAATAAAACTTCATTTTCTAAATTATAAACCTTTGTGTAAAGAAGATAATAGAAACCATCTTTGATGAACGCTCATTGTGAATGATAAAAGAAGTGGTTGATATTTACCATTCCAGTGGAACAAGAGGAAGATAGAGCCATTCAGCACAAATCTGATAGTCTGTAATTATCAGCATGCAAATATCAGCCATCTGTGCTTTAATGTGGCCTTCAGTTTATTTTTTCCACCGGGGTAACATTTCTAAAAAGACAGTAATTACTCAGCTGAGAATGTGGGTCCTATTAATTTTTGCTTTGGCACAAATACTGCATGTACACCCTATACCCTCTGAATGCTGCAGCTGAGATTTATAAGTTCAGATGGTGCTATTCCATGATGAGTACTGCATTAGGCTACACACTGTCAGTTGTTTTTACAAATAATCATCAGATATATGGGTATACAGTTTCAAAACATATGCTTAGTCAGTTTCGGCACATATGGTCTCAATAACAGAGATACTTGAGAATTATCTGGTGTAAATGTACATTCATGGAGAAGTAAAAGTGGTGTTTTATAGTGAGTCATTAAAACCACCAGGGTGTTGTGCGAAACTCACTTAACATCTTTCTCTTAATTGACTTAACCAATTGCCCCATTTAGTGTTACACCTGAGCCTTAGACATATGCGGTTAAATAATAACGATAGCCAATTTACCACTTTTTTTATTTGATTTGACATCTCAAACAAATACATATACCTCGTCAAACATGAAGGGAATACATGCATATTCATGAAAAAAATGTCAAGGATTAACACAAAAAAGTTTGAAAAATAACTTCTTCTTTCCATAATCTTTCCACGCAAAATTTTAGAATCAATGGGTCCTTGATTTCAGACGGTAGAAAAAAGCATGTTTCTAATTCTCAGACTGAAATGCTAACTTTAGCTGCATGAATTGGTTGAATACGCCATGTCCCAGCTGACTTATTTTAAAATGAGAACCCTGTAAAACAGGTCTTAATATGCACTTTATTATATTGTGCTAAATGACTAATAATAAGGCTACATCCCGGGCAAAAACAGTCACAGTAACGCTAATGTTAGCTTAAACTCTGATAGCATCCAGCAGCAGCTTCCGCACAGTGGGTAAATATAACACGGTAGCCTATATGTGCTGGTGGTGTTACCATCTGTTAACACAAAGCATAACCTGACTAATATAGCCTAGCTAGTAATTAATGTGTTCCTTAAGGCCTTGGAAGTAACACTTGGTTACTCCTGTAGAAAGCAAGTTAGCCGCACTACCATTTCCAACGTTAAACCAGATAAACACATTGTAAAATTCATTCCTTACACTTTGGCTCTTGGGGTTTTGGAAAGGATAAAAAACACTTAAAATGCTGAGTGTTGCTCTTATGGCAGCCTCATTACGGAACGTTCAGAACCACAATACACAAGAGCACGCTTGATCCAGAGCATGCAAGCAAACCACTGTTTGTGTGAGTTTGTGCTGGTCATGTGTTTTGTATGCTTCTGCATGTATCTGTACACATTCCTGTATGTGTGTAAGCTGGTTACATGTTGTTACCCCTCAATATACACCTTGTGTGCTGTACATGTCAAATTCATAAGACCTAATCTAAGAACATACAACACAATCGCCCACTCATTTCCGACTGTCTGTCAAGCAAGATCTAGCTTTGGTGCAATAAATCACTCACTGACACACAATGTAATTGGCCATGTGATGCAATGAAGTATGCTTGAGTATCTGATGGCCGGAGGGCCAGTTCTTAAGACAGCTCCCACTTCACTTTCCAGCACATCATAATTACTCTGTTTCCCAACTGGTTTGCAATCCGTCTCCATAGTGATCCATCTTTTACATTCAGGCAGTGTAGGATTCACAAACACACACTCACATGCACACACGCACACGTCTCCCTTTGCGTTTCTCTAAGCTCCCAATTAATCTCTGTAGCAGACCTTTCACATTCATTTTTCACACGTGTTTGCATTCACACATTTATTACATCAGTAAATGAGTATCAACATCATGCTTTGCTCATGTAAATGAAACATGGGGGACTGGAGCTGGCAATAATTGACGGTAATTCATTATGAAAGGTTTTTAGACTATCGGGGTGAATCTGAACTTTAATAGCAACTCATGAATTCTCCTGGAAACCTTGGGACAAGTGCAGTTTTTTATCCATAATGCATCATAGAACATGTCCTGGTCCCAGTGATCACATTAGATCCAATCATTTCCACTTGACACATTTTGAATATTCAAAGGACAGAAACGGTGTAATCATAACCTCATGAATTAAATAGTGCACCATTACAACCTTATGAAGACTGTAATTTACATTTCATGGTGAGATAGCTTAAATGATAGCCCAGGGAGAAGCTTAGTACTCGTAGTCATCATTTATAAGACTATATAGACTTTTAAGAGAAAGTTTTGGGGTAATTTTGTTCATCTCTTTTAAAATTATTCCTTAAGGCTTTTCCCATTACATGGTTTCATTGTCATGGTTTTGGGACAGGCTCGCTTTAATGATCGGTCATTTACTGGTGATATCCTGAGGTTGTGGTGCCAGAAGGACTAGCAGTCATTTCAATGACAGTCATTGTGAGCCTAGTACAATTACAGCCAGTTAAATAGCACAAAAGGAGAGTAATAACAAAATGAACATAAGAAACTTACATTTGCAGTTTTGGATTAGGGTTTCTGGTTTAGAGAGTCATAACATTTAATTTACAGGATATGTGACGGAGTCCCAGACTGAGAGAGACTGTATGAAAAGGCTTGAATGATGCAAAACGGGTGCAAAGTGTCAAATGTTACTCTATACTCTGTTCGGCAACATATCTAATAGCGCTGCTGTGCCTTTCCTCCTGTTTTTTCACAGTTTTTGCGACTCAAGTCCTGAGATAGAGGTCATGAAAAAAATCACTGAAATAGAAATTGAAATAGAAACTGAAGAAGAGGAGGATGTGTGGGTTTTGGCAAACATCAACAAATTCATTCTCCTTGTGAGGCCTTTGAGATGTGACAGTTTGACAAGTGGAAACCTTTGGGGAGATGCTTCCCATAACCCAGCAGGAAATCAAATATGGATTGTCAGGAACCATCCATGAAGGACACCATTGGCCAGATGTGTGCGGACGGAGAAATTAATTGTAATATTGCAGACAATATTGTACCCTTAACTTGTGATCTTTGTACATCCATGCAGTGAAATTTGCATACAGCCTGTCAAGACATTGGTGCATTATGTTTATTGGGACTGGGATGTCTACATGACTGTGAGTCAATTGCCTTCACAAAGTGTTTCTATTGTAATACCTACTCTGAACATCTTCAATCATGCGACAAATACCCTCTATATTATAACATTATACAAAATTTTCACATCTGTGTTAATATGTTGCAGTACTTGGACCAACAGTTGGATGTCTATCCAAAGACTGCAAATCTAGACTCTGTAATCCTGATCTTGTGCTATCTGGATCTCAATGATTTTATCTGAAAGTTCTTTAAAAAAAAAAAAAAAAAGAGGACAAAACCTGTTATTATTATTTCTTACCTAAAATCTTTTAGTGTACTGTTCTCTGTTATCCGTAATACAAGAAAGTGTGTGAACAGGCGAACTGCCATTGTTTCCTGCTACAGACTAGTCAAAAATAAGTGCAGCCAATGAGAGCAGCTCAACTCGCCGTGCGCCACCACTGTTGGTAGCAAAAACCAACATGCCGTCGGTCATAATGCCAAACTTGAGGTTTCAAAACCAACCACAACAATGAGTGACATCACAACAGGTTCACACTTAGTGATCCCCAGACTTTATCCCCAGACTTTACCATTACCTGTAATAGGATTTTAACATTCATGTCCCCAGGATGAATTGTAACAACTTTGACGATTCCCTGACATATCATCTAGCACTATCATCAAGACTAAAACTGCAATGTGTCCAATACCATGGTCTATGACTAAATACCTCTAAAACTAATGAAATTATTGGCTATACTTTGCATTTAGTGCTAATTAGCAATTGTTAGCATGCTTATGTGCTAAATTACAATGTGCTCAAGAGAAACATTAAGCTTAAGCCTTAAGCTCAAAGCACCTCAATACAACTCCACAGAGCCAATAGCACGGTTGTAAATCTTTGTCTTCTTTCATTACACAAAAGAAGCCAAAAGTCTAAAATGCGAAATACTACAACTCCCATGAGGCACCCTGCCAGTGGCTCTGACAGTATGAATCTGTACACACACACACACACACACACACACACACACACACACACAGCTCAGATAGCACAGATATAACCACAAGCAGCTGTACAGAAACAGTTGGGAACTATTTGTTCCATAATTTCTCACAGAATAACAAATTTGGCCAGATTTTCAAAACCAGGTTTTTGATACCTGTTGTTATGGACACATTTTATTCAGTACAAAAAAGGAAAGGTATTGAGGTTCAGTACCCAGCCTTAGTAAAGAAAAACACTGTTTTATCTCACATATAGGGTTTGCTCTCTAGCAGGTCTCTGTAGGTCACAGCTGCACCCACTTACCATGACACTGACACTGTAATTTGTGTCCCAACTGATACCAACCAAGTGGGCCATCTCTCTAGAGCCGTTCACAGTGCTCTGCTAGAAGGTGAGAGGGTGAATAGTTTACCGCTCTGAGTCATAAGCCTGAATGACTGTGAGTGAGCAGTAAGTCAGCTCCCACTCAGCGCTGAAGTGTGGGGAATGGAAAGGTACGGCCCTAATCACAAGTCCCAAGATGAATCATAAGTTCAGCACTGAAACATCATGTGCTTTACTTTAATTCCAGGAGGAATCACAGTGTCAGAACAAGCATTACTTTGTTAAACTGATGTGTCATTCCCACAATGTGAAAGTTTGTATCCCCAAAAGTCAGCAGCTCAGGAAAAACAAATTAGCACATGACTTTTTTTAACCATAGAATGTTTTTTACTGGTTTCATCCGCCCTACAATGAATAAACAAGCACAACCACATTAGGATTTGCAAGGTTTTCTTGCAGAAGACCCGATCTATTGTAGTACTGCTGTGGTTCTTATCCAGGTCAAGAAAGTCAGGAAATATGATATATTTTATGTGTGTGTATATATACACATATATTGTATATCTTTTGTCACATGATACTTGTATGAGTTCAAAGGTGGCAATTACACCTTATTGCATGTATGCATTGAAATTTAGTGGATTACAGTAGACAGACAGTGTTTCAAAGTGTACAACCACTAAGATGATGAAATGTGTTTTGCCTATTTCTTGCAGAAATATGAAACAAGTTAGCCTGAAGGGGCTAATTTAGCTATAACAAGGCTCACCATATAGTCTGTATTAAAATTAAACTTTAGATTTCAGTTTTGGTTAATTTGGTAACACAGGTGGTTATCGGTGACTAGAATTGCAGTTCAATAAATACTACAGGTCCAAGAATTGTTGGTGCAGCAAACACGGATTCAGCAGCTACTTTGTCAGAAATAAAACAGAAGAGGACCTAGTGTGTCTGTTTACAGTGTAGTGAATTTCAATGGTTTGTTTTGCTGCCCCCAGAATTCTGGGACCTGTAGTATTAAACCACACTTTCTGTTCGGCCTACCACCAGTAACCACAGGTGTCGCCAAATCAACCAGGACTGACATCTTAAGGATTACAACTTGTTACCAGTTTGTCTCAGTTTCTTCTTCATATTTGAGCAAAATGTCACGGCTCACTCCAATGCCCTCTGGCAGAGTATCACTGGTCTACTGCACTGAATGTCCCACTGCTCCTCTCTGCATCAGTGGACAACATCTGGCTCGGCGACCTCTGAGACTGGTCTCACTAGACGGCACCTTCTGCTGCTTTTTGTGAAAGCAAGTGAAAGAGTGCCTGCTTTCACCCATATACGTGTGCCTCTTGTCATGCATGCCATGCAGCCGCCTGGTAAAACACCCGACATGAGACCTCACGTTCGCTCATCCTCACACTCCCCTCTCCCTTCAGGCCTGAGCGTCCCAGCCTCCAGAACTTGCAGATGAAACAGAATATTAACTCAATGTAAATTGCATCTTCTCCGTGCATTCCCGACCCTACATCCCAGCATTTCCCTTCAGTCTCAGATAGTGAGTGTGTCGAAAAGGCCCAGGACGGGAGGATGGAAGAAATGTGCATGAGAAATGTGGAACGCTGTGCAGCGGTTAGTGAGATAAGTGGCATTTGTGTTTCCTCCCGTGGCTAATTATGCTATTTATACCCCGGCAATGGAGGAGATGCTCTGAGCTGGTACACCAAGATTAGTATTCTCACTAACATTGTTTATCCTCCTGAAAGTGATAACAGCACACACCTCTTGCTTTAGGGGTGATAGCTGTGTTTGTGTCTGTGTGTATATTTGAGTGCATGGTTATGTACATCTCTGTCTGGATGTGCATGCATTTATCTTCCGAGATTTTTATGTATAATAAAATAATATCCACTACATAACAGTGGCAGATTTGTATTCATTTTCTTGCTTCCAATTTGTTTAAGAGCATCCTGAAAGAAGACATATTAGTCAATGTTCTGTGTCATGCAGTGAGGATCACCTGTGGTTTATCCAAAGGTGGCTATCAGAGTTGAACAGACCAGTCCAAAATGAAATCCTAAAGGTCCAGTATGTAATGTTATAATGTAATGTAATATAATATTCCGGTTTCATAAGTGTATAGTCACCTGAAAAAAAGAATTGTTGTGTTTTCGTTATCTTAGAATGAGCCGTTTTAAACAACAGACGGAGTGAGTCCTCTTTATTGAACTGCCCTATTGAACCGGTTTACCGTTACCGTTTCTACAGTAACTCAGAACAGAAAAAAACAAACACTGGCTTTTTGTGGCCACCGTAGTTTCTTCTACACACTTGGAAGGCGAGCTGTATTCAAATGGTTGCAATTTGAAAATTTACTGCCAGATGCTACTAAGTCCTACACACGGGTCCTTTAATTGCACTTGGTGAAGTGCTGATAAATGGTCATTTTTTTCTGAAATTCAAGAGACAACTGATCCTTCTCATAAAAGGTACCAGACACTAGCACCAGACAGATCCATTCAACTTCACCTTGCAGATCTCTAGAAAAGGCCCACCTCTGCTTAGTAGGTATAGGTTGGTCAGTACATGTTTGTGCATTGGTTGAACCTGCATTATACATTTTTTACATCTAGGGGCGAGCACCAAAAGCTGTAAAATGCAACACTAAAATATGATGACCTTATAAAGTTGTTATGGTGAACATGTTGGCAAACAGTTCTCTACACATCCAGCAGACACGGAGCAACACAAGCATTTACCGTGAAACTTCAATGAATAGCCAAGGCTTTTATTTGGTTTAGTTACTGAACTCAACCTGCCTTTTTTTGGAACAAGCATCTACAAGGGACAGACCTTTAATTCCTTTTGCATAAAACAATAAGGAAATACACCTCCTAAGAGAAATATCTATCTCTAAAGTGGCTAAACGCCTCTTTATGTTCTGAACCAAAATGAGCCGGAACACCAAAAATACAAGTTGAGAAATATAACGTTTTGAAGAACGGAGGGATAATGCAGAATTGGGTGATAATTATCTGTGTGTTCGAGCAAAACAGAAACAAACAAAAACTCACAAAAGAGCATAATTCACTTCTTCCTATTTCCCCTCATTGCAGCAAATGATGATGATCTGTGGTACACGTTGTAGTAGAACAACTGCAAGAACAGGATGGTATTGTGATAAAACTGGCTTCAGGCTGTTTAGAATAAATATCATGCCTCATTTACAGTATTTATGGACATCTATACTTACCGCATACTTCTCTAGACTGCCACTGCAGCATCCCTCCATGCATCACAAGGACAAACTGGAAAATTCATATTTTGTACCTTCCCTTTTCACGCAGTATGCTGAAAGCAGGTGACATGACTTGACAACTGGCCTAGATGAAGTCTACCTTGTTGTAACACTGAATAATAGTATTCATATTTTACAGTGTTAGGAAAAACAACACACAACTACACAAACAATATTCCTAAAGCAAAATATGACCTTATTTATGATTCAGTCCATATGCAGGGTCAGTGAAAATGAAGCCGAGGTACTCTCTCCCCGATGGGCCATCTTAAACACTTTCTCAACTCTGACAGAAATATATTCTAATCACTACTGTGGTGCAAGCTAGCTAACTTTATGCAATGAGTGTCAAGAACCAGGGACAAATTAACATATTGTTACTCCTCTCCTGTATTCAGTTGAATTTGAAGCAACACGAAATCTCCCATGAGAAAAGACTGGTCATCACTTAGAATATACTTTGTAAGATAGAGAAATAGGTGAAAAGGAGACCAACAGTCTACAGCCATGCTAACAGCTCTGTGAGGCTCTGCTTAGATACAGCGGTGCTTCGAGCTAAAAAACAATATGCTAGCAGTGCTCACAATTTAATTTAGGCATAGTTCTTGTACAGTTGTTGTACAAAAATTAACATTTGAGAATCTTGGCCTTTTTTGTCAAATGAAAAGAAGAATATTTTATAGAAAAACCATTGTAGTGGCTATGCAAGGCTGTACGATCTAAATGCTAACAGCAGTTATGCTGATGTATAATGTTGACTACGTACACCATCTTAGTTTGGCACGTTAGCATGCTAATATTTAAAAAATACAGCTGAGGCTGATGGGAATTCCATTAGTTTTGCTGATATTTGGTCATAAACCAAAGTACTGGACATATTGAAATTTTGACCTGATGATGACACCACTATAGATTAAGATTAATAGCTTAAATATCCAACATTAGAGGATCTATTGGCAGAAATGGAATATAGGCTAATATTCATATGTATATTTTCATTAGTGTATATTCACCTGAATATAGGAATTGTTGTGTTTTTGTTACCTTAGAATGAGCTGTTTTTCAAATATACAGGTCGCCTCCCATGGCCTTGTTGAACCACCATGTTTCTACAGTAACCCAGGACTGACAAACCAAACACTGGCTCTAAACAGTTTTGCAGCTACCAGTATTCAGTCTGCAACTGCACCACTAGATGCCACTAAATCCTACACACAGGTCCTTTAAGGGTTTACCAAAGATATTACAATTTATTCTGGGAGGAAAAGAAATTTCATAGCAATCCAACTAATAGCTGTTGATACATATTACAAAAACAATAATGTCAACGTCATGGTGGCACTAAATAAAAAGTCCAAAGATGACCAAAGTCCCAAAATATATCACCTGGGGACCATGACTGTCTCTAAATGTCATGTTGATCCATCTAATAGTTGTTAAGATATTTTTAGTCTGGAAGTGATGGACTGACCAAAAACACGACATTCCCATCCCTGGAGCAATGTCACTTGCATGGCTAAAAACACGCACCTTGCCTCCTTCTTTCTTGTCTGATCCCAGATCCTTGCATTGTGTATGTTGCTTCTGCTGCTTCCATACTGATGTGGAATTGGCTACCAGTGGGCATGACTAACAGGCTAAGCTTTTTCCTGATATTCTGCATGAGTCCCTGAGATTTTTGCAGATAGTGAAGAGGCTGTGCCAGATTTGGGCACTCTGAGAGTGATCCGATACACGGATTGGAACACACTTCCATTTTCTCATGTGTTGGAAATAATCCTTTACAGTGCCATGGAGTAAGCTACATTGCTGCTTTAATGAATGTACACATAAAGTATCTTAACTGTAGTTATGTGGGAGCTGTTCTTGGATTAGGAAAGAGATAACCATATGCTTCAAATTTCCTCGCAGCTAGAGACCTGAGACATGCGGCCACAGTACAGTACAGGAGACTTTCCGTCAAAATCAATCTGACTGTACGTCCTCTCACCCTCTTCCTGCCTCAGTTTCTCATTCTGTCATAGATGGTGTCGTAGAAGGTAGATAATGGATTCCGCAGCAGCTTGCTGTGATAAACGGCGACACAGCTGTGTCATGTGGTGTTATCAGCTCTTTGTGTTCAACGTGCAGGACAGATCATCCCACAGCCACAAGAGAAGCCCATTGTCTCCTTTTCCCCTGCTCTGAAAATGATTTCTGATTAGCAATTCCACAGATACAGAATGGGTTACTGTGCAAGAATTTGAAACAAAAATCCCATTTTCTCCCTAAAACCTGCTGCAAAATGAATCATGCCAAAGTTTTCATTCCAGTCCTCCTTTCCACCCCTGCCTTTTTTATTTGAATGTTACAGAAGAGTTAAGCTTATGAATGCCTTTTTTTAAAAAGGAAAACATTACAAGGTCTGGCTCAGGCAAACTAGAATTACAGCAAATCGTTCGTAAAATTAAACTGTAACAATATAGCAAACACAATTTAATTTTGTGTCAGGGCCATAAATCGTGTCTACCCTACAAGAGCTGGTTTGTTTTTATGTTGTTTGGGTTTGTTTCAGGTTCTAGGCACAATTTAATCAACCATTGCAGGTGCATAAAAGAGAGACGACTGTGGTTTGTGAGACAATAGCAAAAACACAAATTGGATTTTCCATTCGCTTCTACAATTAAACAGTTGAGCTGCTGATTAACAACACTTTTCAATTTCCTCTTTCCCCAGCTGCAGCTGCTCTCTATCCCTTGCTCCCTCTCTCTCTGCACGCACAGTATCTATCTATCTATCTATAGTACACATGCCAACTAAGAAACATTGCAGTCCTAATAAACTTATCTATTTGGCCAACGCTCAATACAGTCCTTCCTTGCTTTTTTCATATTGTCTGTGAAACAAGAAAATAGATTTTGTTACTCACATCAATCACAAGCAATAGATGCAACAAAATTGTCTCCATATGTCACCAAATCCAGCCATGCAAGGCCAGTGGTAATACTGGAATGATTGGATTTAGCACATGAAAGGAACACACGTATGAAACAGTTCATGAAAAATTGGAAATGAGGCTCATTCATAAGTGTGCACAGGTGGCTGCAATAATCTTTTGACGTTAGATTTTATGTTTATTTGATGCTGGTTTTAGTGTACGATACGATAGATAGATAAGATAGATGTAGATAGAGTAGAATAAGATAGA
>NW_023340246.1:5137792-5178593 GCF_004916995.1 Morone saxatilis
TTTTTAAACAACAAAAACTAAACTGAAATGGGCAAACCCTCTCTGGAAACAAACTGAAACAAAACAAATTGAAAACAAAAAAATATGAGAAATACAAAGCTCTGGTTTACATATGCTTTTTTTTGTTCCTCTGGACGGAGCCAGGTTGAAACAGCCTTTAAATGCTAATAGCCAGCTCTTGGATTTTAGTGTACAGATATGAAAGTAGCATTGATCTTCTCATGTAACTCTACCTTTACTCTAACATCTAACTTAACCTTATAATTCCGAGAAAAAAAATCTCCCTAAAGAAAACATCTTTATGGCCAAGTGAATCAAATCCATACTTGGCATTTAGCCCTCGCAAGTTAATTTGCTTTGCCATTTGGTTTGCTATCATTCCCCAGACTGTCTCCTTATGGTCATAAAATAGGTGACCTGAATGACAAACAGTTAAATGTTACAGTTCCTCCTGCTTCTTGTCTTTATGCTAAGCTAAATACAGGGTTGAGCCAAGTACTATTTTGTATGTGAGAGAAAACTTATTCTGTATACAGTATCTTGTGATCAAACACAATGCTCTGAAGCTAAATTCTGACTCTGATCAAGCCATATCAAGTTCAGGCTTAAATTAACAAACTATCCCCGTCCATTTCGGGTTTAGGCACCACCCACTTTAGTTTTAAGCCCCGCCCATTCCAATGGTACAAATACAGATAATTAAGTTGGTTGAACAGATACAGATAATGGTGTGCTCGCTCATCCCTAGTTAACTGTCTCTTGGCTAAATCTTCATATTCATCACACAGATATGAGAGTGGTATGGATCTTCTCCTCTGGCTCTTGGCAAGAAAGTGAATCAGCTTATTTTCAAAAATGTTCAAACTATCCTTTCCAACCTCAGCACACAAAAACCAACACTATCTACATTTCTACCCACAGCAGTAAGTAACAAAATACGTGTTTTCTGTGTCTACTTTAAAAGATGCCTCTGGAGCTGCAGGCCTTCTTATGGTGATAGAAATGAGGCAATTAGAGCGTAGAGGGCAAATACAGCATTCACACTGTACTATATAGGCCCCCCCACACACTCAAACAGCCTGACAATCACCAGAGTTCAAACACACCCACAACTTTACATTGAGTGACTCACAAACTCCAACACACACTCCGTTTTTTGTCCGATGGTGATAAGGATCTGGTGAAGGTCGTGAGAGGGATCTCATTCTCAGCAGAGATGAGCCTGCTGATAGCGTCAGTCCTGCGGCCAGATTAGCCCAGTCTGATTCCACTGCCGCCCCAGTCGTCCCAGTGGTGTCATAGCTGCAGCACTGATGCTATCGCGTCCAGCCAGACACCAATGACCCTTGAAGTCCATTAAAGATTCCATTTAACTCAGTGTCATGCACGGGAATAGTGTGAAGAGGACGAGGCTGTGAGTGCGCGTGCAGATGTCTGAGTGAGAGCTTGTGGTTTTGAGTGTGTGCATGTGTTTGTGTATTTTTTAAAGGATGAATAAAATCTGAACCTGCTACACATTTACCCAACTGGGAGCTGCCAAGAACAACCAAAGTTTTTTGAGCATCTCAAGTGGAGTAATTCTGGGATCGTGTCTTGCTCAAGGCACATCAGGGCTGGTTGCTGAGGGAGGGGTGAGTATTTCTCTGTCAGACCCGTCCCCCCCACCCCACCCAGAGGTTCCCAGCCAGTCTGGAACTCAAGAATAATAATCTGGAGGTCAGAGAAACGGTTACGCTGACAGCCTGAAGGTGAAAAGACAGACATAAAAATGGAAAAAGCAATGTCTTGTCTGCAGTTATTGTAGCTATTACACTGTGGGACTTGGTGTTGAAAGAGAGGTTGTTTTTCTTTGTTGTCATTTCGGAGATTCAAATTTGACAAGTCGATCTATTTTAATCACGAAGATCTTAGGCCACGCAGTGCAACTCGCTGCTTTGAATATCACATTATTCATCGCATACTGCAGGTTGTTGTTCTTTTACACGCCAGAAAATGTGTTTTTGTGCGAGTGTGACAAAAAGCCAAGTTTAAAAATAAAATAGTGGCTAGAAGGTACTCATTAGAGCTGTTGCCATAGAAAAGATTTATTAAAAAAAGATCCCCTTCATACTTTGTCAATAATTAGAATGCTTCTATTATGGTGTCACACTGACTTGAATATTTAAAAACCATCTTTTGATACAAATACTCATTTTGGCTGACAAATCATCAGTGTCGTTATTGAGGATGGCTGTATACCTTATCATCCTTTAAGTATGAAAGACCGTTAGTAATGGATTACACAGATTTATAGAGTGAATTATTAAAAAAGGTTTTTCTGGTATTTATGAATTGGCACAGGATTAAACTGGAAGGAAGTAGTCACTATTATGTTTACATTTTGCAGGACTGCAGTGTCGGATTGTGATAATCCTTTTGGTTCTGGTCTTGTTCGTTGTGCTTATTCCTTATTTGCACTTTACTGTGGTCTGATTCATGTTAAATAATCAGTGTTTCTAATGGAGAATGTTTTAGTCATTATTAAGATGATTTGAAATTAAATCCAAGGCACCCTTTACACATGCAGACTAACCTGAAACTGAAATAACTGTGGTATAATTTAACAGTTGGGGGCTGTTGGGTAACACACATTACAGTGTAATTATTTTACTTAGTATATATTTAGTGGAGAAGGATCTAGCCCCAGTTTTGAGTCTCTACAATTTGAGACAGTCCTGGAAGGTCTCATAGAAAAGCTCAGAGAAAGTTAACGGAGGTGGGTCCGGTAACCATCCGATAACTTAAACTTAACCTTAGTGCCTAAACTGACCGAGGTGGGAGGAAGGCACACAGAGGCATTGTTCAGTGTAGTGCCACCTCAGTAAGCGACTTTCAAGGAAACCGGAACAAAACGCCATATTTGAACGTGGTATCCATATTGAGGCTCTCCGTAACATCTAGCATATATGAAGTAGTTGTACGTTTGTGGCATTCGGAGGTGCAGTGTTTTTTAAGTATGCTTTCATTTCCTGCAGACATTGTGGATGCAGCACAGGCTGGCCTCTTCAACAGGCTGGCAATACAGTGTTTCTTTGCAAATCAAGTACAAAGAATCCGTCAGAAGATGGAATGATGAATGAAAGGATGTTTTGATGCCTTTTCATCTTACTTACTTGGCTAACTGTAGACTAGGGGAATAAAATGCATCAATTCACAAGGCTACCTGCAGCTACCAGCAGCTTTCAAGGTGAAATGTTTTCCAGCATGTATGTAATTTCACATTCACATTGTGAATCAATCAACACACCTTGAATGCCAATATGACAACTTTGACCATTACGTTAGTTTTTATTGACTCTCTTGCATGACATACGCTTTAGTGATGATTTGATCTTCAAACACTTAAATATATTTATGAATTTCAACTGGACTATATGAACAGATTTCCTTACTTTGAGAACAAGAGCATTATTATTTACACTGTAATTTGTGGGATGAAATCTAAAGCTGTACCGTTAGTGGTTTTCAGTGTTGTTGAACTATGTGAAGCCCTGTGAGAGTGTAATGGGTGTGAGAGTGTGTTACGAGGGGGAAAATATTCTTAAGTTTATAACCAAGACACACTATTGTTCATCCTGTGCAAACAGACAGCCCCTGGTTCCTCACACATCCGATTAAAACAGTTATTAATTCCAGTTATGAAGAGAACCTAAAATGAAATGTACAGAGTTACATCCAACAGCACAGCAGCAAATTATACTTCATAGCTTTCAAGTCTATGCAGGGTTTTGTATTTTCTGTATGGACTGAATCAGGGCAAAGGTCCAAACACAGGCTTCATTTATGATAGTCGGAATAACATTTATTTAAAGCCATCTTGATTCATTTGTGCGAGAATTGCAAGACATCTAAAGACCCTCTCATCCATTCCTACCTTGAGGGAATCATGTCTGATAGCGTCTCACGACCAAAGCAACCACCAAAGAAAAGGTCATTTCTGAGAAAATGTGATATATTCTCCATCCTCTGCATTCTTGTGTCTATTTTTTCATTCATCAGAACTTTTTCATTTCAAAACGAAACGCTGTCATACGTCCCTTCCCCCAGGAACTATGCCCTCTGAGTGTATCAAATACCAACTCATATTCACAATGCGCCTGGCCTTCACTGGGAAAACATTCTCAAATAATGCATTCTGTTATGAAACTCGCTGCTTTCATGCACACACACTACAGTCTATATGACCCCTGCATATTTTCAGCCTTCAGAAATGACAGTTTGGGTGTTTTTTCTCTTGAATGTCACCACTGAAAGCGGGAAATATACAGGGGACACATAATTGTCTGTTGTCTATTGCTGCCTCTAAACATTACTGATTTATATTTCTGTCTTTTGTACATGTTGTGTAACTGTGCAGTTGTCCTGATAATTCCCACTGTTGGTAGAAAACAACCATTCTTGAATCATGGCTAATTGGTTTCAAGGAATGGAAAACCCACTGTCTAATAATGCCCACTGAGCATTATTAACAGGTAATCACCTCATGTGGCAACATCTTCATTTATGTCAGCTATAGAGATGACTGACAAGCAAATCTTTCCCCTGCTGTTTTATTGAGGTAATTTGCTGGTAAAACAAAATCATCTCAGATGTGGAGAGTTGTGTTGTGTTGTTCAGCTGTATATTCTGGTTTAATTTTTCTTGTACTGATGAAGCAAGCCCTACCAGAAAACACCTTGTGAAATGGTAATCAAAACACTGTGTCGGTGATTTCCCAGTGTTTCCATTCATTAATGGGTGCTTCCAGAATACTGTTTGCTTAAATAATAAAGCTGGGGTTTATTGAAAACACAGTACTGGTAGTCTGAAAAGCTACGAAAGGTTTACAAAACAAAACAATAATTTTAACATGCTAAAGACTTTTGAAAGACTGCTCCCTATGTAATAGCAGTATGAAGCTGCTAAACCCCCTAACTTTCCCCCAAAATATGGAAGACATGAAATCATGGCACTAAATGGGACCATAATTCACTAAATGAACATCATGGTGTATGGAAGAAGACTTGAAACGATTGAGACCATAAACTCATCAGGAAATGGTTTACTGAGCTCATAAATCAAGTGAGAATTCTCCATAAGACTGCATGCTTTTATTGCAGTCCATAAAGGTGACCCCTGCTGGCCATTCCATAGAATGCAGGTTTAAGACACCTTGTGTTTGCTTTACTTCACAGACTTTCTGTTCATTATATATATCGTCAATGGTCATAACTTAGCATGCTAAATATTTGAGCTGTTAGCAAGCTAAAAAGGTGTAAATAGCTGTTTTGTTAAGGTTAATTAAGTATACTGTGTTAGCTAGGCTAGGGGAATGTGGCTAGTTAGCGAGCTAAATAAGCACAGTCCAGCTACAAGCCTTGATAGCGACACCCAAGAGTCGTAGCCAAAGGGGGAAAGTAGAGCCCTACCCTCTGCAAACCAATGTCAGAAACTCTTTGTGAAGGAAAGAAATTCAAGTTTTTAATATCACTATCACAACTGGACTGGTGTGTTTTCATAGTCTGAACAATGCAAACACAGTAGTACTACTGACTTAATTATGCTTCTTGCTATGTATATACATCATGTTCAGCTCAGAAAAATGTATGTTTTATTTGATCTAATTTTCTTTCCATAAAACATTTAAATTTCAACTGAATCTTTGACTTTTTGTTATTTATAACTTCAATTACAATCAAAAGTTGAAAGCTAAACCTAAATATGTAACTAATGTAATGAATTCATGTTAATGAGCAGATGCAGTGCTGATCTGTGAAAGCAATACATTAATTAAGCACAATGTATCCTCATCCTTTGTTAGGTAAGTATCCCATGCTTCTGAACTTTTCAGTCATCAAAGAAGGCTGTCGCTTGCACATACTGAATGTTTAATGCAAAAAACCTGATGCATGTTAACTATGCCCCCTATACTTACCCTTTTTAATTCAAGTGTAGAGGTCTGATAAACCAACAAAGCATCTACACTGCACACTGTTGTACACTAACTGCCGTTGAGTTTGTCCTTTAGCAGGAAAATGTATTAAGACTGTGTTTTCTTTTAAAGTTAAAAATAATTGGCATTACAAAATGCACATTCAAGGACGCACAATATATGGCTTCCAGCCAAACAGCCTACAGATCTGACTCCAACTAACATACACAGACATGGAGGAAAGGAACAGGAGCTGCTGAGTGTAAATGCTTTCATCATCACAAACAGCCTTGCGTCTTTCTAGCCAAGATTTACTGTTAGCCAGGTTAATTTAGGCTTTGCAAGCAGGGACACTGTAAGTCTGTCAGAGTTGGGGGTGCTGAGATAAAGTCGACATCATATTAATGACTACAACATTCATGGTTTGCATATATTTGAATGGACAGGATCAATTATAGCCTATTTAATAGTAATTAACTAATTTTATACAAATTGTAATAATTCTTGGTGGATAAAACTGATAAAAAACAAGGCAAAATGTCTTTCCTGACATAAAGAGCCCTGTATAAATATAAATCCCAGTAAAAAAAGAAGATTTCTATGAACTTTTTTTAAACATTTTATTATGCCAGATTTTATATTTATTTATTTTATTTATTTCCAGCGCCCATGATTGTAAGAGAATGTAAAAGGATTGCAAAGTAAAACAAAAACTGCTCTGAGGGTTAAAAAAAGAGTTTCAAAGGGCCCTTAAGGGTATATGTGACGTCGACAAACTCAGTATTGGAAAGTCTCAGATCCTGTATCTTTCCCAAGAATAGAGGCAAAAAAATTCTTCTTTAATCAAATCAGAAACTTATGAAGTTTGTGAAGTAAGTTTACAAAAATTCTTTGTAAATACAAACTTTTCAAATAGAATCACTGCAACAAACAAGTGGATGACAAGCTGCAGATTTATATGAAAAGCTAATGTGAGCCACTATGTTTATAGATACAATGGATGAAGTGACAAGAGGGGAATTTGTCTTGTGTTGAAAGAAAAAAAAATCACACCCTCTAAAATCGTCCAAGCATAAAGCATACTCGTATTCTTCCTCACATTAATCATCCTGTCAGGGTTTAGATCAAGTACATTTATCATTAAATAAATTAGTCAGTGATGGTGATGGGGTGGGGGGAGCTCGGGGTCTATGCATGTGTGGTTTTATAATTTTGTGCTAATTAGATCCTGGAGAACATGAAGGCCGCGATGTAAAATTGTAATGTGTCTGATTCTGTGTTTCAGCCAGTTACTGAAATCCTCAGCAGGACGCTGGTGACATTTGAGAACAGCTGGCTGGCCTTTCTGAGTTCTTTGCTTCACTTCACAGGTGTCACAGAGCAAATATTCAGTGGTCAGCTGACCAAGATGTAAAGAGGTGAGACTGCATTAGTTTTAATTCAACAGTCAGAAGTTTTATCTTACGTGTCCGTGTCCAACGTCCATATCCAAGTGCTGCTATTGGCAGAACATCTTGTTGTGCAGAAGGAATGCAAAGTTCACGGTTCAGAGTTTGTGCTTATGTCGTGAAATTTAATGAGACTGTTTTGTTTCTTGGCTCTGAGCAAGACCACCTCTGTTGAATCCAATTCAATTTTATGATCAGATCCAGTCCTGTTTGAGTCTAGGCCATGACCAACGAATATTTCTTGAAACTTTTCAGTTTACTTTTTTTTTTTTAATAAAACAGGTAAAGGAAAACACAGCTATGAAAAATAAAAATGCATCATTTAAGGAGGTTTTTCTGATGTTTTCTTCACCCCTATTTAAATACAGAGGGGAATAACTGAAACACCTCTCAATATGATGAAATTCACCACCACACCACCAGATATTAACATGATTAACAGATCTACGCAGGTGTTCCTAATAAACTACTCTGTATTTATCTTTGTTGTCAACAACTTTCAGTGCCAAAAAGCCCTGCTCTGTAACAGAAATTATATTTTACAGATGAAGGAATTGCAAGTGTAGGATGAAATGCAAAACAAATATTGATGTCACTACATCTGTTATGTATTTGAAACTGTGCTTGTTTATTTTTTAATTTTCTATTTCCCGAGGGGGATTTTTCATTTGATCAGTGATTGAGATGCGTGGACATCACACACTTATTCTCCCACAGTGGTGTGTAGACAAGATCTTGTTCATAGTTTGTGTATTCAGTGACGACTGAAAGATCCTCGAAAGGCATCCCGGGGCAACATCACTCTGTAGTAATTACGAAGCGACAAAAAACAGAATCACCTGATGGTGCTATACTAAGCCCCCCAGGAAGTTTCATGTTGGCCGAACTGTGTAATTACAGAAATAGCGTCTATCGTGTGATCTGGCCCAAAAATACTTTTTCCGATAAGGTTATGTTGTGAAAGAAGTGGTTGTAAAACGGTGGATAAATGTTTTTGAGCATCTTAACCTCTGTGAAATGATTCGTTTCACTATCAGAAGTTGAGCCATTCAGTCCGATAAAACTTTTGTTCATTTGTGAGTTTCTGTTAACGTTATACATCTTCTATTGTGTTGATAAGTCCATGAGTATTTTTTTAATTCATTTTTTGGAAGTTATTCATTGCAATTAGACAGTATGTTTCCCTGAGTTCTACTGTGGTTTTAGTTAAGGGAGTTACACTAACAAGACCCTCAAAGAATGCTGTTACATAATGTTTTATCTCAGCTAACATTAGCCATCCAGCCACCATGCAATGATGGTGGTTTCTGTTGCTGATGGCATCTGCACTGCCATCTTTTGTTAGATTTTGGTATTTACTGGGAAATACATGAGTAGAACTAACACAGTGATCACAATAAGTAAGCACAGCAGTAACACTGTGCCTGTAAACGGATAATTAGTGGTAGCATACTGGCTAACAGCAAAAAAGTTCCTACAAAAGTCATGTTTATTCACTGACATTACTGCAGTGCACTGTTTAATGAATTATTAACTGTACCTGCACTTGGTGTTGGTGTGTGAAGTAGCTGCAGTTTGGTAGCTGGCAGGCAGGCTGCAAATGTGTTTAGCTGCTTTCAGCACCAGCAAAACCCTGCACTCTTTTGGCAGCATTGTGCCCTCCATAAGCCATGACTCTGGGCTTCAAACTGGCTATATTACAATCTATGGTAATTACAATAGTATGCTAATGCAAGATCATATTTTATGAGATCAGAAAAAGCCCTGGAAATAGCAGTAAAGTGTACTATGAAATTTTAAGAAATTTGAAATATATACTGTAATATATACTGTATTTTCTTTTTTTTTTTTTCAGTTGCCTGATGGTTGCCTTGTAATGTACTTAAGAATGCAGACTCATTTGGTGCATCTGCTGATGGAAAACTGAGATTTGATAGTTGGCTGTGAGCCGAATCCATGAGCTGTACTGTTGGAAAATCAAACCCAGAAGACAACATGGATTTGGTTAAAAGTGCGAAACTGACAGCTCCTTGGACTAATAAAGTATGTATGTTATGCTGTTTGGTGAATCAGATGATTGTAGAAAATCAGTATCCAAATAATAAGGGTGTAAATTATTTACAAGTCCATGTCCTGCTTTTACCGTCTTGCTGTTTTTTCTGTTGGAATCCACCGTTTGTTTACTTTTAATACTTCTGCCATTCCTACAATTGCACATTAACAATCAATAAATTTGGACTCTTAGAAATCTCATTCCTTTGTTTCAGCAAATGAAACAGCCACATCTTAAAAATAAATTAAGTTGTACCAGAAATACAATATATTCCCAGGTAATGGAGTTACTTTCTAAGGTACAGCAAAATCACAACCCGGCTTTTAGCATGTTGCTAGGAAACAACAAGAAAGTCAACTGTCACTTTCATAAAGCCACTTAACAACTTACCCATCAGCCTCGTCAAACATGATAAGCCCATAATCAGATGCCCTGCTGCCAGAGTTACTTATTTAGCGGTTAATAATTTGTACCCTTATTATTAAATGAAGCAGCCAGTGTGTGTGAAGGTTAGATCTGGCTACCATTCGTCTCACAGTCACTACACTTGTAAATGCAAGCAACCATAAAGTTATTTATTCTGTTGCAGACTTTCGCAGGCAACGTGTCCTGGCTTACCCTTTCTCTAAGTCTATATCTGATCTTACCCTGCAGCAGGAAAATAACATTCTGAAGCCCTTAACAGCAATTGGCCACATATATTAAGTTCAACTGTCCACATCACAAATCTGATCTTGGTTTTCCCATGCTACATGAAGATCAGGGCCTCTAGTCCACGCTAACATGCTAAATTAAGATGATGAACATGGCAAACACTGTAGCCGTTCAACATCACAATATTAGCGCTGTCATTGTGAGCATGTAAGCGTGCTGGTGTCAGCATGTAGCTGAGCCTTGCCAAGCCACCAGCATGGCTGTGGACTCTTAGTTTAGTTTGTTATCAGATAGCTATCTGATCTGCCCGAGACACATGAAGCGGCAAAGTGTAAATGGATCTTAGCCCCTAATATGGGTCAACTACACTTCCCATAATGCAATTAGTAGCGTATTTTTGTTAGATCCTCCCTGACTGGTATACACAGAGGGAGCCCCCCGGTTATGATCCAGGTTTTCCTTCATAAAGGTGTAGTCTCCAGGCTCAACTTGAGATGACCCTGATGACATCATTGGGGTTATTTTCTCAGTATTAACAAAAATTCCAGATTTAAAGTGTTTGAACATGTTGAATAGTACTCACTGTATATATGTAGATATACACGTGTGTATGCATGTGTATGTGGTTGTTTGTATTCCTTAGCATAGAACTCTGGTGAACCATGGAGTGAATAGCTTCCCATGTTCGACGATATATAGTTAACTATGCCCTATTGTTTAAAAAAATAAAAATACTTTGGAAGGGCAACATTTGGATAATTGAAGAATGGAAAGTCTCAAAAATATGTTGTGTGACTTTATCAGTAGTACAGCTGTAACTGTGTGAGACGATATGTAAGAATGTATTTGCCAAAATAAAAAAAATAAAAAAAGAATAGTACTCACTGTAACTAGTTAACAGACCTTTATATAAAGGGCATTATCACACAATGGTACCTATATTAACCAACGTAATGGCATGAGCTTACAGTGAAGTGAGTGTATGGAGAAATAATATTCACTCATATAACATCTCACACATTCATCATGACAGCCTCTATTAGCCAATAGAAGAGCTCAGACGAAATGAAGAGGGAAGATGCAGAGCTGCGTACGACAGCGTTTTGACAAGAGAACGCTCACTCCGTTCCAGGGGGAGTCATTATTTATGCATTAGCAATGTGAAACTAATTGTATTCATCACCACCTTGCATGAGCCCACAGAGCTGACACGTCATTTGAATTTAACACGCAGAGACATTTACATACACCTACCAAGTGCAGCAGAGAAACAAAGGGGCGAGTAGTGCTCGTTCATGCATGGGCGCTCGGATTGAAATTTAAAAACTGACCGCTGTTTTCTCATGGTTATTTTCCGCTTGTGTAGAGTTTATTCGTATCATACAGTTTGCATTAAATTTAGAATGCACTGAGTACCTTTCGATGTCAGAGGATGGAAGAAAAATGCTTACAGGCACTCATGTGTACAGAAATTGTAATAGATGGTCTTAACATAGTGAACAAAGAAAAAAAAACACAGCAAACCAAGGAATGGAAACTGTACACACTTTTGTCGCTCTCTTGGCCTGCGCATTGAAATATTAATGCGATGGAAGTCCAAAGTGGAAGTCATTGCCCTTGTTTGCTCAAACAACATTAAACCAGGAAAATAATACAGTGGCAATTTTGGCAAAACCTGTATCACAAACTTGGCAGGCTAGCGTGTGCAATAGCCTTATATCTCCTCCAAACTAGTGGTCCAAAGCTTCATCTGGGCAATGGACTGTGACTGGCAAAGCTTGTTGAAAAGAGGGAGAAAAAGACAATAGGATGAAATGTGCTGGCACCAGAAGGGAGCAAGTTTGGCTCTGCGTTTCCTCCCCTCTGTTCTGCTCTCAGCTCCAGCCCCCCACCCCACCCTCTGTCATCCCACTTGTATCTCTCTCTTTGTCTCCGCTTTCCTCCTGATACTACACCTCCATTCTGCCTCCTCGCCCGCTCCCCTACAGCAGCACAATCTAATCGGAGCAGCTTCACTCCCCTTTGAACCACCTCACAATTAGGCAAAGAGGAGCGCTGCCCTTGATGCATTGTAGTTACAACCACTCTGCTCTGCTGGAGTTTGACTTTGATCCCCTTAAAGGCCGAAGCAAAACGCTGGCCGGCTTCAGTACAGTATGCCCTCGCTTCGTCAGGCACCGCCACGCAGATCCGCTCCATTCAGATCGGTCTGACAGTCCCCGCCCCTGAGGCCTGGTGTCAAGCAGATATGGAGAGGAAATCACTGTATCACTCCCACACCTTCTCTTAAAAAAAGCAACGGTAAAAAAGTGTAAAGTAACAAAACAAACGGCAGCATCGATATTTTAAGCGCTGTCGTTTTGGGGGGAGTTCACTTGACACAGACTGTAATCTAGCACTTTACCTGACACAGTCTGGCAGGATGGGCCGGATAAACTCTGTGTGGATAGAGAGCGATGTAAGCAGTGCAATAACAGCATCCTTTGAAGATTAGAGTGACTGGTGAGCGTAGTAAATTGCTCTCCCCGTGTTCCTTGGTGGCAGAGACAGTTGTGGAACATTTGTCGCCAATCTCTTTGACAGTGAAATGTTAAAGTCTCTTTAGAGCAAAATAAAAAAACACCCTGGACAAGCTTTATTATCCAAAAATAGCTTCCTGAAAAAGCCTGATGTTTTTTTAGTCCTACAAATAGTTCGAAAACATGCAACAACCAAATTTAAAATACAGAATGGAAATGATAATGTTTAGTTGGACGCTGGGCCAATTACCACTGTTTGACTGTTGGAGCAGAACAGATGATTAATGAGATCAGAACAGGGATGACATTACAAACGCTCACCCCTAAAATGGGTCATGAACACTATTCTTGCATTGGATCCTCGTTGAATTAACACACAACAAAAAATTTGACCTGTACAACACATTCACAGTCAACTCTTAACTTCATCTTTGATGCATCAGACTGAACAATTCATGATTTCTTTTAGCATTTTCATGTCACACAAAACGTTGGATGCTGTCACAGCAAACTTGTAGACATTTGTGAGTGTGGGGCATATTTATTTATAAAAGTTGGCGGGAGGGGGGTAAATTGTTTTAAATTGTTTTAATGATGTGGGAATGTGTGATTACATAACTTTGTAATTGAATGTTTGCATAACTGTGAAATTTAGTAACTGTTTTTAATTTATCGTATGTTTCCATTTTACCTGCCAGGGACTACGGGTGGAAAATAGCAATTTGCTAAAAACCGGTGCAATGCATCTCTCCTTCTTATATACAGGTATAATTTTTATATGTGCACTGTCCCTGTTCAAATAAAATAAATAATAAATAAATAGCCAAATTCGCTTGGGGCCACTGCTGGTATTGTCATCTCATAGGAGGGCCATTTCAATGTTTAAGTACTACAAGAAAGCACAATATTCTGAAAATATTTCCATTACTAAAATCATACTTAACAGAAAAATGCAAACTGCAGTTTCTGTACAGTTGTATATCATTTTATAGAATCTTTGTTGATTGCAGCCAAACAACGAATGAAGGCCCGAAACCTGCTCTCTTCTTATTAACCGTTGGCAGGCACCTTTGACCTTTGCTAGTATTTTGTGCAAAACCCAAATACATTTTTTAAATAGAACTGTATTTATATTTAAATTGTATATGAAGGGGTAGTAGTTAAATAGATATGACACAACTAAAAAAAATAACAATAATGTTGTGAGCCACATTATACTGTATTTTAGGGCGGATGGAAGGCCGGTAATGGCCCAGCAGTTTGAGATAGGAAAACCACTGCTGTGAGTTTAGCTAAGGTTTGTTAGTCCAGCCCAACAAATCAACATTCATTTAACTATTAGTGAGCAAGGTTTTTACTAACATAATTCTACTAAAAACAGAACCTTACCTTTTCCAATTTAGAAAATTTTACTTTTTTTCCACCTTGCAAATATGTTTTCCTTTCTCAGTTATGACCGTTCACACAGCCTGCTTTACTTCGTGTCCACATTTTTGAGGTGGTCATTTAGTCTGACACCACTACAGATATCGTATTAAAATAAAAAAGTAATACAATTATAAAGATCTTTGTTAAAGTTATTCGGTATGAACTAACTAGTGTAAGTGTCCAATGATGAAGGTTATTAAGTCATTAATATTATTTGCTTTCTTGGCTACACTAAACCAGCTGATTTTTCCTTTATTAGCCTGGAAGCTGATATATAAACATGGATTAAACACAACTTTATATTTCACCCAAATATATTATATATATTTTAATGAAAACATAATTTTGAATAATATGAATAATAAAAATGTTGCAGTTTAATAGTGTGACATAACATAATGAGTCTTCTCTGGGCACTTTGCTTAGAATGTATTAGTGCATGTTTTAATAAAACACCTGATAAAGTACAAATACTAACACATTCTGAGAGTTATCTGATCCCAGCGCAGTACTGATCTGATTAGCGCAGCCATGTAGCAGAAAGTCTCTCATTCCCTTGCAGCTCTGGCAGACCTTAATGCTTTTGTTATAGTGATACTGGTCAGATATTTGTTAAAAAGTCTGTGCACCACCTATGCAACTCTTCACATTCACACAAAAAACAGAGTCAGAGCACTTCCTTTTTGTTTAAATAACCAAATTGATAGCTAATCTTCCTTAAAACACTATTAAATATGTAGAGAAATTCACATTTTCAGAAATTCACATTTTCCTATATGTGAGGAAACAGAGATCCTCGCTGACCCTCTTATGCTAAGAGGGCTACATGTGGCTTTGGTTTCATGAGTGTTCTCTACACAAATATATTTTCAAAAACGTTTCTATTCAGATTTTATGCAGTAATGAAAAAGCCAGCATTAGGACAAAACAGACGATTCAGTAAAACTGGGAGTTTCACGATGCCTTCTGTTCCAGTCGAGCCTCATTAGCTCAAAAGCATGTTAAACATCCGGACATGCTGTTATTCTACAATAAAAGAGTGAAGAAGTTTTCCAAAAGGACTCTGACCTTATC
This sequence comes from Morone saxatilis, assembly GCF_004916995.1. Classification (NCBI taxonomy): domain Eukaryota; kingdom Metazoa; phylum Chordata; class Actinopteri; family Moronidae; genus Morone; species Morone saxatilis. The sequence continues at coordinate 5,152,919 of NW_023340246.1, forward strand.
CAACAAATTCAAATAAAAGCCAACAAGTTCATTTTTACACTCATACCAAACTTTGTGCTGATTAGATGTTAATAAAGCTGTCAGACAAAAGCTTGACATGAGTTTAAATGTATTATGCTGCCCCGTATTATGAGGTGAAATAACACGTTTTTAAAAATTTATCCAGAACGTAATTTATTACCTCAGTGATTACTCTATCTCAGAGGGGAAAGTATAAAAAACAATCATTCTCAAAAATGATTTTGGAAGTGCTGATTTGTTGCATCTTCAGTATGCATGTGCAATCAATAATCTTTGCTTCAGCCATAAATTAACTGACAGCAGAACCAAAACTGATTGAAGCCTCAGTTGAATCAATAAATCTCCCAGGCCGAATTCAACATGGCCAGCCTGCAAAAAGAGCAAAATGTTTGCATGATAAAAAGACCTGAAGCTGAGAAGCAGTTTGCTGAATTCATAAATTTTCTTTGTTTATGCCTTCAACAAAAACCTCCTAATTACAAATAATTAGCCTCACAAGGCATTTGAGGCTATAGAGATGATGCAACAACAGCTATATTAACAATTCCTTTTGATTCTGGCATCATATTGGATGTTGGTACTCTGTGACTTATGACTAATGGATGAGCAATTATTTGACCTCTGAAATATTTACGGAAAAAAACAAACATAAAACACACGTTGGGGAAGGGAGTCACAAAAATAAGGTGGCAAGATTTATAAAATATACACTCTTTCATTCATGGAATAAAACAGAATGTCTAAATACAAACACAAATCAAAGGCTCTGTAGGATTAAATGTTTTGTTTGCCATATCTCATAAGCCAAATATGGGCATGAATTGAGGACAGAATATAGAGCTATTCATCCTGGCTCAAAGCATGTTGTTAACCTCTGTGGAAAATGCGGCTTACAGGAGTAAGCTGTAATAATACAGCAGTGCCACAGCAGCAATATGTCTGCTATAAAGGGATTTCACAAATCCAGCATTCTATCACTGGAGCAGGAATCTACACTTCGGAAGGTACAAAAGTTAAAAGTACTCCCGTCCAATGGAAAGTACAACTTCCTTGCCTTTTCCAGAAAATCCTCAATTTTGAGTAAAGTTCGTGTTTTGAGCTCCTTTAGAGATACTTAACCATCTCATTGGGGTTCCTCCTACCACGTTCTGCTAAAATGGAGAAAAATGAATTCTCTTCTTTTATTCTCTTCTTCTTCCTCACAGTCCACACAGTAACACTTGCTCTCATTTCATTAAAGCAACGTGAATGTGCTTGATGGGGTGGAGACATCGACGGTAATTGATCATCTCCATGTCCTGGGTACAGTCACCCAGTTGGCGAGCGAAAAGAGAGGAACCGCAGCGCCTCATTGTCAGAATGACGGGAGAGAAAAGGCAATAGAACTGCTGATAAGAGATCGTCTGTCCTCATTTCCCTTGCCAGTTCAATTGTAGGAAGCTGTGTGTGTCGGTCTGTGGCGCACGGGGGAGCTCATTGGTGACTAAAAGAGGTCTGGATCCTTATCTGTTAAAGAGAGGGGAAGCGTTGAGTTTCACCCCTGTCAGCAGGTTTTGTGCAGCAGACGGTGAGCGAGGAAGTGTGCTATCGAGGGCTTTAAGCCTGACGGGCTCATGTCTTGTTGTAATATGCGATAAATAGTTAACATGCTTCATCTTCACCCCGAGCCAGCTTGAGCCAGGCCAGAGTTCAGCCGGCGTTATGAATAAAACATGGTGTTATTATTTGCCTACGGAGATAACTAATGTGATATCCAGACACATTTTTTTTTCATAGTGGGAAACAGCTGATAAATGACAGTTAATTTGGTTGTGGTTTTACTCCCCAGCATCGGCTTTTGTTGAAATATGTTGGTAATGTGCCTCACAATTTAAATGATAACCATTCAAACTATGTGCTTGTTGAAATATGGTACGTTCTCTGTTCTGTGCTGGTTTGATTTATTCTGCTGAATAAAAAGAAATGTCAGTGATGCAAAACATGCACCTTGGTAATGACGGCGCGTATGCTCTTAGTTGTTATGCACCCAACAGGGAGGGTAATGAAATAGAAAGATGTAGGATTATTGACATATTGATTTCGAGACCTTGTGGTGATGGAAATGCTGTGCATTCTCTAAATTGTATGGACTAAAGAGTAATCTCCCAATTTAAACTGCTGGAGGGTGCTGTAAATAGATTTGGCAGAGAGAGAAACTGATAATGACTTTGGGCTGAGTATTAAATGTTGGGTGTTATTTGGGCTGAGATATGCAGTGCCCACAAGGATAATTTCTAAAGTGGAGAGCATAGAGAGCACATCATTTTCAGTTCATTCCTGTTGTGTGCGTCTGAACTCTATTGTTGCACCGCCGCCACTGAGCTACAACAAGCAGCTGTTGCCAGCAAAAGAGTCTGGCTGCTCCAACAATCTTTGCCCGAGGTGGAGGACGTACACTAAATCCTTATTTTATGACTTTAAAATATTGCATTTGCATCACACTGAGCAGGGCGCTCATGAAATGTTCTGTTACAGTATGTGCAATCAATATAACCTCAAAGCAAATAAAAATCTTTATTGGACTGTGCACTGACCTTGCAAATAATGATCCCATCTGTGGTACTTATAATATACAAAACAATCCTTTAATTACAAAACAAAAGCATTTGATGCATGAGTTAAATGTTATATACGTATTTTCGTTAGTCTTGTAAGTAATTTTTCTTATTGTTGATGGAAACTAGTGTTATCACCAAAATGACGATAAGTGCAGGGCTCATTCACTTATTCATTCAGCCATCCTTCCATTTTAAATAGTAGTCCAGATGCCACCAATCTACACTGAATATTAATTTACTTCACATTGTTTTAGACACTAATCAACGTAAACAACACACTGCAATGTTTTTTGAATATGTACTGTACCTTGCAATTTTGGCTCCATTTTGTTATTCAGTGATGGTTTCTCTGACTCAAAAAAGCCAACATAGACTGAACAGGCACTAAATTAATGTCACATTAAACTGCTATCATATATATAAGCTCCTTAAAATAAAAGGGCCAATTCACTGATGTAAATGCATTCATTCCTATTAAAGTAAAAATATTATTATTATATTATATTATATTAATTATTATTATTATTATTTAATAAGTATTAAAACTAAAAGTACTGGTTGTGCAGTAAAATGGCTTTGTGACATTTGTGATATATTATTATACATGACATTATTAGATTGTTAACTGATAACTGATGTAACAGTGTGTAAACAACAGCTCTACTGGTCGAAGTGGAGCTAGTTTTAACTGCTTTGTTTAACTTTTGGTAGTTTAAAATAAAGTAATAAATCAAATTTAAAAAACTAAAAACCTGTATCTACACATCTGGATCTGCATTCAGACACAGTATTGAGTGTAGTTCACCTGAGTTTTTGCAGAACTCAGAGCCCAATACATAATCACTTTAGTTACGTGCAGTTACAGTAATTATACCTACTAAAAAGTACACTCTTATCCTCTGAAATGTACAGACTAGAATAATATAGTAGCAGCAAATAGAAATACTGAAGTGAAAGTACCTGCAAATTGCATTTAAGTACAATCCTTCAGTGAATGCAACTGTTGTAAGTATAGACAAGGGTAGTTACCCTCCCATTCACTTGTTTCGATGCTCAATTTCAATTTGCTGTGCAAATGTCCAACATAAAAAAGCTGAAGAATAACGGCATTTGATTCTCCTGAGAGGAACATTTTCCCATATCAAAAAAAAGAGAATAAGAATTTCTGTTCCTTGATTATGTAAACTCACATCTTCTCTAATAAATTTGCATAAAGGTACATGATAAAACAATATGCACTGATTCACATTTAAATTTTAATTGAAACAGAACGATGATGACCTCGCTTCACAGCAAGATGCACTAGTAGAGTGTAGACTGAACATTTTACCAGACACTGCTAGAAACACCAGATGTACTACAGCGTTACTTGTCTTTTTTAAGGGTCTTCTTCAGCTAAAAGAGCAAGTACTTCCCCTTGGAGTATAAATCAAAGAGAGAAGACGATAGACAGGAGCAAGAAAAAGAGTTTAAATTTAGGCAACCAGCACACTTAAGAGATAAGACATGGAAATGTGGTGAGCATATATGAGTCGTTATCAACCATCTGCACACCTCTCACCCATTATGCCTCCTCGTCCAGCCTCTCTCTCCGTGCTCCCGCTGAGCGCTGAGGCTGGCGTGTGATGCTTTGCCAGCTCCATCTGATTGCTCAGATCAGATCCAGGCACAACCAGATGCGACCCCGACCCTGCGTGCGCGGGTGTCATCACCAAAGACGGTGCCAAGGAGGTCTTGCCTGTATGTCTCGAGGAGGAGAGGGCTGGACTTGGAATGTTACTTTCATAGCGTCATCTTCAAGCATTTTGGAAATTGTTTTCAAAATATTGAATGGGATTTTCAGGGTGACTTTTGAGTGCTGCATTATAATCAGTGATACAATTACAACAACTTTACATTCGAGTCACAACAAATCCTACAAATAATGGAGAAAGTGTATCCCTAACAAGATGATTCATCCATCTAAGTTCCATCAAAAGCAGACAGGTGGCCTTTCAAGTTTTGAAATTCTGACCTTTAATAAGTGTCCCCATGAGGAACATCCGTCTAATGTTTGAATGCTGTTGCAAAGATCCATCATCCCACCAGATTCTCTCAGAATCATCCTTATGGTGTCTGGAATATCAACGGAGATAACGCTTGTGACGGACAGTTTCTGGACTGAAAAACAAAACTCTTTATGCAGTAACTCAACTAGCTTTTCCCATGACAATAGAGATAATGTTGCTCATTTACAAGTTCATGGATGAATTTGCATCTGAACACCTGTCAGTACATTTAATATGGATTACATCTGCATATTTTAATGAGAAGGTGAGTGTGTCTTGATGCTTCACCGATGGTCATTCACTTGTTTGCGGTCACTTGATTGTAACATGCAGCATGAATTTGCCTAATTGAAACTTAACTTATCTGAAAGGTTGAGTTTGTTTTTCCAAATGCTTGTTTTTCATTTTCACATTCTCAGCAGTCTCTGTGCGCTGGTGAAGTTTGAGATGGTATTAATATGTGTCACATTTTCAAATATCACAAGCAAAGAGTAAATGAATGTTTGTTCAACCCCTCTTCCAAATGTCCCATTAATATTAAACACTAGATGTAACATTACATTATAACTGGGATACAAAGTTGAAGGGATGACATTTGTACCCAAAAGGTCAAAGGCCAACTTCACTGTGACATCATAATATCCTCTAAAAACGCTTTTTTTGGGGCCATTATTCAACACCGTAACTCAGGAAGAGAAGGGGAAATTGTGACCATGTTTCACAGTTGGTTGGACACTGAATTGGTGACACTTTTGACTCAAAGGTCATTGTCACCTCAAAAAGGTTTTTTGTACCGGAGAGACATGGGTTTAAACTGCTTCTTTACTGGCTGGTGGAGGCATACAACCACAGGGCGGTCATTTTAGTTTACAAATGGGTTAATTAAAACTACAGAAAGTTAGTGAACTAGGCCACTTTGTTGTAAGCTTACAAGCAACAGACCAGCTGAGTTCTGACTCTGCCACTGCTTTATAACTCTAAAGTTATTGCTGATTGCTAGCTCTCAACAGCATTGATCTGTAAACAGGTAAGTCATAACCAGCAAACACTGTTTTAATGTTAGCTATGCTAACATCCACTAACCAACCGCACAATCAGCCAACAATATTTATTCGAGGCTGAGGGGTCGCACCATTGATATAGGTGGCTTACACTTAAAGTTACATGTTCACCATATATAACATTAGCTAACCCAAAATAAGCCGGCTTGAATCCTGTAACCAGTCATCATATATTATCACTTCTGGTCGGCTTTCATTGGTTTGGTTAGTTAGGGTGAGGAGTGGGATTGGTAAGGGTTAGGGTAAGAATGCAGAGTAGTTTGGATCATGAAAACATCACTGCCGGTGGAAGTGACATGGTTTATTGGAAATGGGGTCTTACGGTTGTAGTGTCTTTCTAAATCTGCCACATTTTCTGCAGAAGGTACATTTTGCCCCATCTTCAAGACACCCGCTCCATTTACTGCCTGGTTAGATATTGGGATATATTATAAAAGGAACTGCAACCACAGCATAAATGTTATAAAAATGTTACACTCAGATGACGGTGTCTGAGTTAAAGCAAAGGTCCTTCCAGAGACTAAATTCTCTAGGATATGTTAAATTCATTCTATTATACTGTATACTGACCATATGGTATAGGTCAGTCCTGTGGAAATAAGATCCCATAAGATTCAGACAGATGTCTGGAAGTCTTAATAGAGTATTATAGATGCAGATGAGTATTGTACAGTACACTCACAATCAATCCCATTAGACTGCAGGGTTCTCTGAGCAGAGTAACTTAAAGCAACAACATGAATATGGCTTCAAATCCAGCCATTATTCACTGGCTAGCTTTGGTTTTAAAAATCTTTCGGTTCACAATTTATAGTATATTAATTCTATATATGTGGTATTAGGACCAGAGCTTTTGCTGCCCAAGTCTTGAAAAGATAAAAAAGAGGATGAGTATTGCTGATATACGCATTCAGCATTGAGAGAGAAGGGTTAGGCACACTACACAGTTACATATCTCAGATATGAGGGCCCAACTGACCACACAGTTGTAAGACATGTTACGTGCATACTCTGGCAGATAGTTCTAAAAATATTAGATAAGATTGCATAAGACATTCATGGTTTTCATGAGAATATTAGTTTACCGTGTTGTTCTAAAATTATGATCTTGACAAGAAAATAAGTAGGACTTTGTGTGCAGACATTGCTGTGCACCTCTTCAGGAGGAGCAGCAAACAATACTCAAGACAGCCAAGGAAGTTCTTTATGCTATTGCTCACTTTACACCTTTATGGTCCAAAGGCATACGTGTACTTGAAGGACACAGTAAAACTCCCTTTACCTTCAGTGAGAACATTAATACAGAATTCACTCCCTTCATATTTCATACACTGATGGAATGTTGTCGTAGGGACTGAATAACTCATCTGTATGAGCACTACTTCTTCAGATTTACAAAACATGATTTTTTAATGCATTTTAGGGTGGTGAGCCAGGCATCAATGAAGTGATCCTGAATGCTATCAGAGTTCAGGCTAACATTAGCAGCTCTAGCTGATCTTTATTGGATTTGGTCAATTTACACAGCAATGTTACCCAAGATAGTGATAAATTCACCAAACACATTGATTAACGTTAGTCCTCATCCTGAAAGCCTTCTGTTGGAACAATAATTGAAACACACTGTTTGAAAATACAAACCATGAAGCATAAACTGAACCTAGCTACACCTAGCTGCTAAAATGTAAAATATGTTAGAATTAAATGAGAGTGTAATCTTACATTTTTATACTATGCTAATACTAACACTAGCTCTACACTACAATACAAGAACAATGCTGTTTGATTATTTCCATGGAAATAAAGCAGGAAACAACTGGGAAAACTACCGGAGAGATTGTTTTCAACCAGCTACTGTTAGTTTGATTAGCTAAAACTCATAAAATCTGCTAGCAACAGTTGTCATTTCTAGCTAGCTAGCCAAATACGGTCGCCAGCTTTGGATCGAATGCAAGATGCTGTTTTTGTGTACCCATCTGAAATCAAGGAGACATCGTTTCAAACATGACTACGAATTTTGAACAATACATTTTTCACCATTATTATTTTAATGTTTAAAGTTTGACAGGTGAAGGAACAACTAACGCAGGTTACATTTTTTTGTTTTTTCACTCTGTAATTTCTTAGCATAAAACAGGAAACAGGAAGTGAAGACGGATTTAAGATTTCTCTCCCCACTGTGTGTGACAATGGCCCACCACATTAGAACTGATATTGAGTACGTTGGTGATATCTTTGATGATCCATCCCTCTCTCAGAGCATCTGTCCTTTAACTGCTGACAACTAATCAACTGAGACAATGTCCTCAATTCTGGGAGAGGGGATAATCACTGCAACTTTATTAACAATTCAACAATGACCTAATACATGACTGCATTATTAAGTCATCATTCTTACTTGGAAAAGTTGGCCCAGTAAAAACTAATTAAACTGCTGAAGCAGGCCGTTAGCCTGTCAGCCTTTGCCAAAAAGCCTAAATCTGAAAATTCTCAGTGTATAAACTACTCACACACTAATCCTATGGATTCTTCTGCGTTCTCTTTAGGAGGCTCTTGAGCGCCATATGTTGTGTATCATCACCTTAACCAGAGGCATATGTCTAATGGTGTGCGCATGTGTCCGCATGTGTGCAAGTGCTCAGATGTGTTTGCTCGAGTGTGTACATGCTGCATGTTTCACTGTGGACATGTTACTTCAAGGCTGACAGAGATGCAGAACAGGTGGTATTTTAATGACTCGCTCATGGCTTGCTTACTCTATACTTCAGTGATGGAAGCAAGAGCTCTCACTGTGTTCACTTTTCCCCTGTCTGTTGTGAAGTGAGAATGCTAACTGGCTGAGGGTAAACTCTCTGCAAGCCCCTGTCTTTAATCTACATGCAGATATCTTTGATGTGCTGTCTTGGGAGCAACAGAAGGAATTGCTCAGCCAACCTCAGAGCTCATTGCTCATGGCCAAGGTGACTGCACCTGGGTAAGGTGAAACGTTTTCTCAGCATCCTGTGAACCTGGTCGGTGAGAGCTGCTTGTCACAGTCGATCGGCTCGCAATTCAATATGATTGACCTGGGCAGGAAATCTTTAAGTTGCTCATGCATGGATAGAGAAGGAGAGACGGCGGCACATCAAAGCGTCGGGGATGCAGATTGCTCATGCATGCTAACATGGCAGCCAAGGTCAGGAGGATTTGCTAAGTGACTGCTCCCAGTCCAACCGTTGAGACTGAAAGTGGACATTAATTTAATGCCACTGTTAAGGGATTCATTCAGTCTCTGATGTTACAGCTGTACAGGTTTTTTAAGATTTCTTTTTTTGTTTTGGCATTTTACCTTCATTAGACAGTCAGTGTAGAGATAGACAGTAAATATGAGGAAAGAGAAGGGCATGCCATGCAACAAAGGTCTTTGGGCACCCCAGCAGTTCAGTACAATTTAAACTGTTTTCAGTTCTGGTATAAGAACCCAAGCAAAAATCAGCTTTTAACTAATGAATTTATTATTCCCTATTTCCACTTTAATGCTCTTTATTATTTTGAAATTTTTTCAGAAGCATTGTGATAAAAAGGTTAAAATGAAATCAGAAAGAGGAAAGTAAGAGAACCAAAAACACTTTGCAGAAATCCAATAATGAAATTACTTTTTAAAATAACTGAAAATTTTTTTTTCAATGGACTGTATATTATTATCACATAAATATATATCAAATATTATTGATTTCTATGAATAATAGAATATACTAACATACACTGTTTGAATCAATGGATTATACCTGATATTACCTGTTGTGACAGGTAGTTAATAAATAATGGATTGATAAGCATTTCGGCTTTTTGCTTTAGTGGTTTGAATCAGCCAAAATTGATTTTCCACCACTGGTCCCCTATCTAATCAAACTAGGTATGTGTTGCTGATAAATAGAGTAGTGTGTGTGTGTGTAGAGGAGGGTACTGGTGGGTAGGTTAACGATTTGCATTTTGAATGTTTTCCTTCCCAACGGGTTTTATTATTAACCATAAATGAAGAGATTGTGTTTAAAGCTGGGGATTGAAAGGCGCCTATATTTTCCATGACCAAACACAATTGATGTATTCATTACTTTTCAGATATCCATGATAATAAACACAGTGCACTGTACATGCTAACAGCCTCTATTGCATAGTTTGGGTTTATACTTTGTCGACCATCAGGGCCATTTCAGTGGGGAAAACAAAGAGGTTTGTGGCTGTTATTTAATTGTTTTTGAAGCTTTATATTTGGAGGTTTTAATATGAAATACTAATACAGTGGGTTTTGTTCATCTGAGGCAATGACTTGAGAAGATGATTGAATGCTGCTGAGCACAAAAACTCTCTCAGCTCCCTCTCCAGGCCCTGAAAAGCCCAGTGTGTGCACTGCTTCATGATGATGAGCACTACATGCCTCTGCTTCACGGAGTGGTGGCCAGCTTTTTGTTTGTCCGTCCCTGCAATTTTCTTAACAGATGTGTTCGTAAATTAACATTCCCATCATTTCCCGTGCTCCCACTTTGCCTTAAATGCATCTCCAGAACTCCTCATCCTTGAACGTGGAGCTCCCTGAGTTGAGTGCGAGTTACGCCACCAATCTTTGTTGGGGGACCGAAAGGGTTTATTTCATATCATGCTCCATAAACCAGCACTAAACCTGGGAGGGCGAGCAATCAGGAGGTGAACACATTGTGGGCCGCGGGGATTCTCCAACATGGCTGCACCTCCAACTCCCCCGGATTCACACCAAGCGTTAAATCAAAGATGGGGGAGCTGGCTATACGCAAGGTTTGAGATTAGTGCTGGAAAAATGATTCCATGCTAATTGGAAAAAGAAACCCTACGACACCTTATAAGCACAAAACCTATTATGCGGCATCATGGTGAGAGAGAGTGGGAGAAATTGAAAATGTGATGAATACAAATGACGACAGAGTTTAAAAGCGAGTGGGCTGAACTTCTGATGGATGGATCAGTGTAATAGTGGATGAAAGTATTCAGAATGAAAATCACAAAGTAACCCCCCCAAAGCTTGATTTGAAAGCAGAGGGCTCTGGGACATTATGTCGTCTGGTGGGATAGTTCTAGTTGAGCCATTAGATGGGATGAAAGGTTGGTCCCCCCAAAAATCGATGGATGTACCCCGCCTGCTCCGCCATTACAACACCTGACACAAAAGGACAGCAGATTTCATCATTTCATGATCGTGCCCTCAAAGGCAATTCTGTGTGAAAAGGAGTGGTTGTAATGTACTGGAGGGAGACGAGGAGCAGAGAGAACCTTGGGAGAAAATAGAAAACCGTGCCGACAGTGTCGGGGCTAGTAATGGGCAGAGGTTGGTCTGAAAGGTTGGGGTTGTACAGTTAATTCAAGCTGACAGGGTAGGGGATAAAAATGGGTTTCTCTCTCTGCAGCCAACTAGAGGGCCAACCCTGTCCAATCTCTTTGATGGAGAGAGGTACGCACCCCTCCCCTCCCTGGTAAAGGGTGAGACAGGAGCGAGAGGGAGGTGCTTTATTGAAGGTGAAAAGTTGCAATGTTTTCTGAGTGGACAGCCTCAAGGGCAGCTGGCAAGAGATTAGAGGATGTTATTAGAAAGCAATGGGCTGTACCTTCCACTCATAATCCTCCCACATGGGAACATGTGCGTGTATCTGTGAGTGCACCTAACCTGATGCTATCAGTGACATTACATCCCCTGGACTATGAAAAACAGCCTTTACTCCTCTGCTCAGGTAAATGTTTTGTTTCTGTTTTTTGTTCTTACCTCTACTCACATTTTTTGAGTCTGAACCCGCACAACCCCCCCTCCAAATATCCCCAAACCAGAGGACAGGCTATCTTAAGCACCTCTGTACTTCACTGCTTAAAAATGCTGACAATTTTACATTAAAGGCTTATGTTTGAATAAGCTCTTGAGTCAGTTGTACCCAGTAACATTACCGTCATACAAGTCTCACTTTTTGCGTGAGGAAGTATAAACTATAATGATTCTGCTGCCACTGTACATATTTTTCTAAAGAGGATAAAATGGCCCCTGGAAGATAACGTTCTATAAGTATTAATACTAATCTGTTATTGTAACACTTGCTGAGTCATTGGCAGCTCCTTGCACTCAGTGTTGTGTTCATCCCAAATTATACATTATATACTGTATAGGGGAAGTCTACATTAGAGGTCAGTAACTGTCCAACAGAACAGAATAAAAACATTAAAAAATTTTTAATATATTTCTTGCTTTGATAATTTAGTTAGTTATGACTGAACAAGTAGGCTGCGCACACACACACACACAAACGTATATAAGAAATAAATATTTAGATTTCAGTTCACACACAAGTTAATTTAACACAAGTTAAAATGTAATATTCTTCTCTTTTTTGTTTTGTGAAAAGTGTGTTTGGCTATGTTGTCAATTATATATCAAATCAAATTTGATATATAATTCTTCAGCAGAACAAGATTGTTTAATAAACCACAAAATACTTTCAGTGAGGTAATGTGTGGTTGTCAGTGAGATTGTCTGTGTGTCAGATCAGTCTATGAAAATATGTCTGCACTGATTGTTGTTGCTTATAGTATGAATGTCCAGCAAAAGTCACAAAGGTCACAACCTTTACATATGCTCGGTCGCTGTGGGACTGATCTGTTCTGTTTTCCAACTTAAATGGTGAATTTAATGAGAAAATGTATTATGGAATCACTATAGTGAACCCCTAATAAATGTTAACCATTTTGAGTGTTACCATCCCTCATGCTCACAATGGTCGTTAATTAAGGAAACTGCAAAATAAATGAGTATATTAATCACTGATGCAACACGTGAGAGAACTGAGAACACTTTCCTACTGTGATACCATTACTTTCCAACTCTGTATTTGCTATTCTGTCAAATGCCAAATATCCCGTGAGCACTGCATCTCTATCCAGAATGATTCTGTCATGTGAAGCCAGCAATCTAACAGATTCCATGTCTAAAGAGGGCTTAACACTTAATGCCAGATGTCTAGTTTTCCAAGTGTGATCATCTTGGTATGCAGTAAACTGGGTTGCTTAAGTTCAGCATCACAAAACACTCATTTTCTTTGCAGCAAACTTGGCATAATAATGAGTTTTTTGTCTTCTATTTGCAATTTTCTCCAGGTGCTCTGCCTCTCATCGCCCACCCATGACAATAATTGTTGTTTTCTTCATGGGGACGCTTTGAACAGGTCTCTCAGAACAAGGTCACCCAGGTAGACATCCTCTCAGTGCACTGTTTTCCGTATCCATTCATGTGGCTCTCCTTTCCTCTTTGAACAACCAAGGCTGTTTCATTTATAGTTCCATTAGTATGTACCTATTATGTTACCATATTATCTTATCTTGCCTTATGCGTCACATAAAGCCTCATATGCCACCACGCTTCATATTGCATCACCTTAACCCTTAACTTAACTTCAGTCATTCTGTTGCAGGTTTATTAACTTATTTAAACTTTATGTGTGTGAATTTATAATGCCTTCTGTCCCATTAACCTTATTAACCAAGGAGAGGACCAATGAACTCCCCTCAATGCCCTCTGTTTTCTCCATACAGTGGGTGTGTGTGTATTTACTATATGTATATTTATAAATGTGCTGATAATACTGCTTTAATGATCTTGTCAACAGGACTCAGTGTTAGCATTATAATATTTTTGTATGCATTAGTAAAAGGTGTCCTTGAATATCTCATATGTGATGCATAATAAAGCTATAGCAGTACATTAGTATTGTAAATAGCTTGTATAGATCTGACTAAACCATTAACCAAGTGTATAACTGCCTTTCAGACTCATTTAATCTTCAATAATAAGCCCATCCAACGAGTGGGTAAACTGTTTTAGATTTTAAAGCTGTGTTGAATGTCAATGTTTATAATTAAACTTTCATAAAGCAAACATTGTTCTGCATTCAACACTATTCTCTTGGTGAACCACAGAAGAGCTGTAAAATCATCCTTCTTTATCAGTCTAAATTATCATGGCTGCACACCTGTGACTCAAAAGCTATTTATGCTATATACCTATACCAATTACATGTTATACATGCAGAATTTTATGCTATTCCTAAAAACATGGTCTCTAAATAAAATGCCTGCAATTTGTATCTTTCCCCTACAGTTTTAAATGCTACCAAGATGACCAATTTCAAACTGTGTGAAATATATTGCTATGACTTTGCTTACTGATAACAGTTACACTTGGATTTTTTAGTTAATATTTAGCAGTCCCCATAGACATCCATTGTTTACATGCCTTATAATATGTAGTTATATATTTTATAGCAAATCTTTCATGATTACCTATAACTGTACATAAGCTTATTATAATTTCACAGGATAAGATAAGATAACAAAGACTTTATTGATCGCTAACTGGGGAAATTTACTTGCTACAGCAGCTCCAGATACAACACAATAGATTAGACAATAGAATAAATACACAATAAATAAAAATACAAGATGTAATAGAAAAGAAGAGTTGTATATACACAACACATTTGTGTTTGTTTAAAAATGTGTGTGTGTGTGTCTGCATCAGTATATTTCTGATGTCTGTCTACCATGTGTGATGCTGACAGCCACAGCACAGCAGCTTCCTTCACTCTCTGCTATTCACACACTGCCCATAAACATCTGACCAGTTTCTTTCCCTCTCTTCTTCCCTCATCCAGACACTACGCTCAGCAACATTAAAAAAATTCAATAAAAACAGCAAAGCTTATGATCACTCTTCATCTATAATAAAGCACGAATTTGTCGACATGGTGATAATTATAAGAAATTTAACGGAGGGACTGCATGGGGGAATGACTCGCCATAATTGCAACGACCATAAATGCATGCTTTATTACCTTTATAAAGTATTCATGCTGTATGGTTGATGTGCTCAGAATGTTTCACGACAGCAGCACTGATACACAGCATGACTGATCAGACTAATAAAATCCAAAAAAGGGCAATTGGAGGATAATTCTCAGGAGTGAAAGAAGCCGGGGTACTACTGTTTTAACATAGTTGAGTTTTTATACTGCCATTTCAAAGCAATTCTAGTTATTCTGTTTGTAAAAAAAAAAAAAATGATATATCCAATTTTGCAGAAATCTCTCTGCTTTCACTCTGCATTTATCCATTCTGAGCTGTTGAGGAAGTGAGCTGCAAAGGCTGTGCCAGTCTACTAGAGTCCTCAAAGATAGAAAAGCCAGAGGGAAAATGAATGCTCTTTGGCTTAGCGACCGGGTTACAAATGTCATCATTCCAGGTTATTCCAGGACCTTGGCGTAATGACTGTGAAGTCAAACTGACCCACCTTTTCTCCAGTGACTCAAAGCTGGATGAGGAGTGGATCTCATTTGTATAATTAGTTTATTGAAAAAAGTCTACCATCACAGTGCTGCGCAAAATATCCCACATTAGCATTTAAATGAAGCTACAATTCTTTCAACATAAAAAAAAGAAATTATTCAAATCAAAGTGTTATATGTATTGTAACATCCAGGAACACCTTGTGTTGGGGACTGTTATTTCTTGTCTGGGCAAGACTGACTTTCAGATGGGTGCAGCATTCTCTCATTATTAGTGGCAGTAACTTTGTGTGGAAAATTGGGATTTAGGATTTCTCACATCATTAAATTCATTTATGATATATTTACGATACTTATGCAAATACCTGTTGGAGTATGGATATTCAAGTGAGAAAGTCATTAACAGTGTTTTCATTTTCTATGGAACTTTATTTAAATGGCATTTCATGTCACAGCGACTCATTAGACATTTCTCTTGGATTTACTGCACGTCTTTAATAATTTATGAAGTATGAAGTAATCAACTGTCACTTAATGTTAGCTGTTTATGATATAAACAACAATATATAACAGTAATATAGATTTAAGGACAATTCTGCTAAACCCTGATAGGTTATCACACTTTTTTAAACATTTGATTCTATTGTGTAACATTTAGGAGGCTCTATTGGCAGAAATAGAACATAAGATGTATAATGTGTTTTTAAATGTGCGACTGGCTGAGTGTGCCATATTGAACCGGTATGTTTATACAGTATTCCAGGGACAAACCAAACACTGGCTCTAGATAGGGTTTCTCCTGTGTTTCGCACCCACTGTAGTTTTTCCTTCGCACTTAAAAAGGGAGAGTGTAGTGAGTGAGTTAACTAGATGCTTAGCTAGACCCCACTATATCCTACACAGTGGACCTTTAACTCATGAATATTTAATGTTATCTAGTTTAGAGGGGCTTAACCAAGGTTTTAGCTTATTTAACAGCACATTAACCAAGGTAGAGTGCGTCAAAGTTGAACATCATCCTGCTTTCTGCATTGTTCATTGAACACTGCCATTGGATGTAAATTTGTACTGCAGAGAGAGACAGGGCTTTCTATCATTATCAACTCACAGAGGAAGGAAGCCATTAATTTCATTTATTTCTCATGCAGTTCTACAACAGTAAACAAAAACTTCAAAAACTTTTTATTTTAATTGCAGGCAATAGAGGCTAAAATTTATATGCCTGCAGTGTCTTTAAAACTGCTGGAGCCTAGTCATCAATGCACCCTCCATCCCCATCAGTGGTACAATTTTGGCACACATCACTACTGTACATCAGATGTTAAATTGGCCGTCTCTCAGTACAAGCCGAGAGCGCTGTACACGGGGGTTTATCCATCAAACAGTATCTTAAAATGACTGGATATTGCTTTTATTACACAAAATTACACAAATTACAGCCTAGCGAACTCAGAATACAGTCAATACTGGCCTTGAGAATACTTGCCTAAAATGTATATACACTTTTAAAAGAGAAGCAAATCGGATTGGATTTTCACTGGTTGCATCTGCCTCTTTATAGATGTGAAACCTGCATGTTGGCATTACTGTGCTCTGTTTTCATGCTAATGTCAGTGAATGGAATAAAAATTAATCAAGCATTTTCATATTCAAGCTGAATTTGGTGCAATTCAAACAGCCGCTGAAGGTCAGATCTTCCGCATTATTACGGCCTTCCTTGCGTTTCAAATCTTTTTTAAGCGTTAGCGGTGTCCTGAGAATCAGCAGGGGTGAGAAATAATGAGATATGCCAATCTAAGGGAGCACACAGGGGCTATAGAATGTATCGTTAGGTTGTTATGACAGTTTTTTTCAAACGAATACACTTTTTGAAAAACCAATTGTAAGCCTTCTAAAGTGCTACTTGTTTATTGCCCTCTACAGAACAACAGCTTGTGAGGAACGTTTGAATTTGTGCAACATTAATGAGAATTTTGCATGCATTCCATTGATTCAGTTTTATTATAGCCTGGTGATCTCGGATATAGATGCATACAGAAATCAAAAACATTCTCACACACACAAACACCAATCTCCCAGCTCTGGCAATCATCGCCCCCCAAGGCCCTCAATGGGTGTTACGCAGCCTTGGCCCCCCCTTGGCAGGTTGCCGCCTCCTGGCAATCAATGCTCATTTTACTTACTCATCCACACCCCCCCACATTGATCTGTTTCGCCCCGGACATCCTGCATGCATGCAGCAACTCAGCCCTGCTTTTCTATCTAGTCTGGAGCACAGATGGTCTACATGGACCCAGGAGAGAGGACTTGGTGTTCCAGGTCTTTAGTAGTGGGAGCATGGGAGATCAGGGGAGGATACTGGGCAGCGCGAGGCCACTGGCAGCGTTTAGCCAGACGGACTAAATGATAATGTTCCATAATGGTTTGTACTTGGATGGATAGGCGGGTGGGTGGGTTAGTAAGATGGGTGGGTAAATGGATGGTTTCATAGACTAGTGCAGATAGATGGATGGCAATAGGGTGAAAGTGATGAGGAAGGTAGAGCTCAAGAAATCACTGCCATCATCTGCCCTGCTGAAAAATGTAGTAACACCAGGGAATGCAAAGTAACGGAGGGACTGCATGGGGGGAAAAAAGTTACACTATTAAAGGAAATATCATGGTGAGGATCTAGAGGTAAGAAGGCTGGATTAGCAACCAGGCAGATGGTTGACTGTGTGTTAATTGTTATTTTGTAATTTGATTAATTGAAAATTAGTTAAATTTGTAAAGTAAATTTGTACAGATGCAGGTCCTTCAATATTACATATAGGGCACTGTCCTCTGTAGTAACCCGTAGCTTAAAGTGTAGCCATTGGTCACAGGTTCTGCTTTTGTTTCCACTGCTCTCTGCCTGTTATGGGGATTGATTCTGGGTACTGAAATTTGGCACTGCTCAGGAAATTATACTAAATCCAAGTTGCAGAGGCAACCCAGCCTTAATATAGTACAATCCAAGTACTATAATAGTATGTGATATTCTGATTCAGTACGTCCATGTGTTTTGCTGCCTTGCAATGCATTTACCTGTAGGTTATGTGTTGTTGGTTTCCAACTGTGCACAAGGCCTGTAATTAAAGAAATTAGTCTGACATTTTGGGAAATACACTTTTTTGTTTTCTTGCTGAGAGTCAGATGACACTCCTGTCTGTACGGTAAATATAAAGCTACCAACATTAGCCGGTTAAGGTTAGCTTAGCAAAAAGACTAGGAAAGGGAAAACAGCTAGCCCAAGTTAGAGTAGAGAAAATCTGCCTACCAGCACCTCCCAGTTTATATGATACAGCGTACAGTACATATATATATAATGTACTGTGGGGGACCGATAGGCACCCAACAGCGACTTCTTGCCCCATGGCCCACTGACTGGGTTTATTCGCGCATGGATGATGCATGCTCATCACATAATTTACATGCCTATTCATCACAAGAAATGGTCTCAAATTTGGGGCACACAAGTTCCCATTCAAGTAATAAATAAATAAAAATAAAATTTCTATGTTCATCCTATCTCTTTTCTTAAGCTCTTCTTCCCCAATTACCCTCAATACGAACTGCTGTGCTGCAAGAGGAAAAACTCATCAGGGTTTTAAAAAGTCCACACTGTTCTAGCACTTCAGATCACAGTTTCATTCTTTCCACGCCAAGAACAAAAACATCTTAATATGACACAGCAGATTCTTCAAATAGTAGACGTATCATTGATCTGACTGACTGGTGAGATTGTTCCATAAACCCTTGAAAATAATGAGCCGCTTCAAACAGAGACAAAAGTGTCACTGTGGTCCGCATAACAATGTGTATACAAGACAAACTTTGAGTACCTTGAATTATATTTGTTTGTATCAAACATGTTTTTTTTTCTCTATTCTCATTTTGCCTGCATCAATTTTTGAAGTGTGTGAAGCCTATGAAGAAGAGAGAACACAAAACAACCAATTCAATATTAGGAGAGGCACAGTTAAGTCCCTGGGCAAAGTTGAGTTGCCATTTCAAATGAGGTCACTTTCTTCCCTTCGGATTCTAATGACGTTTATTGATGTCTTTAATAAGTTTTTCCTTTCTGTTGGGTATTAATGGACAGTGTGGTTCTCGGGTGGTGCTGGTGCTGCCACAAGGAACAGAACAGAGTACGAAACAGGGAGACAGATGGGGAGAGAGCGAGACAGACAGAGATTGAGAGAGAGAAAGTGGAAGAGATCCCAAGAGTTCAGTCATACTAATCCCTTTGGCCGAGAGCTGTGAGTCAATTATTCTTCATTTGTCTTTTATCTTGCCACTACTGTCTGGGAATGGGGCTCCCTCCAAGGCCTGTCAGGCACTTATTGATGCTGTCTGGCCTGAGGGGTTCACACAATTTTGAGGATGGGACCAGAGGCGTGCAGGGTCCGAGGGGGTAATTGTGTCAGGAATTGGGGTTGGTTGCTGCACAGCTACCTTGTATTGGGTCGTGAAAAATGACATAAGATGAAGATATCATGAAACTAAAATGGTGTAAAGGGTGTTTGGCAGTGTTTGATTTGAATTTATGGGAGTGAGCTCTGTTTGGTGTTTGGACAGGACACAGTGGTTATATTGGACACAGCTGCTCCTGCTGGGCTGTTTAGTCTAAAGGTATACTTATGTATGATGACATAGTATAGGATATGTCAGTCCTGATTAAGTTCAGATTTTGAGTAATATATTTATTTGATTCCTTGTTGAAAGTCTGATGGGAAACTTGATATCACTCTCATATCTGTCCAAAAGGGCCAGTTAGCTTAGCTTAGCATAAAAACTGAACAGCTAGCTTTGCTCACTTCAAGGACGAGTTGTGGGATTACACACAGCAATGTGTGCTGGGACTATTCCCCACCTCAGTCTTATCTGGTTACCTCACTGTGACAATGGTTCTCCCAAAAAGTTGGTCCAACCGTTAAGAATTAGTTGCAGCTCGTAAAAATTATTAATTTTGTAAAAATGCAAACAAGCTACAATATGTGGAGTAATAAGTGAACTTTGGTTTATTTGAGCCAGTCTAGCTGTTTCCCTCTGCTTCCAGTTTTTAAGATAGGCTATTCTAAATATGCCTGACTCCAGCTCCATATCATGTACAGACATAAAGTTGTGGTATACATTTTCTCTGTAACTTTCAGAAAGTTTATTTTCAGGTTGTATTCCCTAAAATGTCCATATATTCAATTTAGGATGCAGAGAAATAACCAAAACTCAACAAAATATGTGATAGTGACAGAAGCCTTAATTAACAAAAGTAGCTGTGCCAGTTGTTCTTGTTGGAGACTGTCCTCCCAAGAGGAACGTCAGCATCAGGTTGAAGTAATTATGATGGGAGCAAAGGAGGAAGTCCGTTACGTTATTATAGAGCGGTAAAATCAATGTAGGGAGGAGGTCAGAGCGGATTGATGGGTCAACAGAACATCAGATTTTAACACAGAATACAGACACAGCTGTTGTTTCCCATTTCCAACCAACAGTAAACTTTTTTTTTAAGCATGACCACGATCGTTCTATAACCTAAACCTGTTTATTACTGTCACCATGACAACGAAAGCTCCCCTAACCATAGTGAAGTAGTCCTTTGAACCCAAACCGTTATATTTCCCTAAACCTAACCAAGTAGTTTCTGTGCCTAAAGCCAAACCTTAACCATAGCGCTGTCAGATCATAAAACTGATTTCTTTTCCATCAGTGATTTGTAACAATTTTAATAGGGACGGAGGGAAGCAGCTTCAGATCAGAAAACACTTCCATGAACAAATTCTATGAAAATAAATTCCAGATTCAACCAGAATAAACCCAGATACGACATGTATCTTGGACTCTTCTTTGTATATATATTTCTCATAGCTTTTCTCGTCTGCCTCAGGTGGTTCCTCTCGTTTCTTTTTTAAATCAACTTTATTATAGTAATCATTGTAAAGTGCATTCAGTTAGGTTTTGTAAAGTGCAAATTCTCCCTGTCATTGTGTCGTCATAATTGTGAAGGCTCACATGTCCCTGGCCTTTCACTCAACTAAAACCCATCTGCATACAGTTCCACTCTGGCTGCTTGTGAGCCAGCTGAAAGAGATGTCAGAGCTGTCATAGATTCAGAGACAGGGTCTTTATGCTCAGTGTGGTCCTCCAGTAATAAGTTGATGAATGCATTTGCCCTTAAAAAATCCTCAACTTTGACCACATGGGACCTCTGTCAGTCCTCCTTACAGCAACATGAGGTCTGGCTCAAAATTTTTCTTAGATTACGTGATTCTAATTATTAATTTAGGCTGAAATGAAATAGGTAGCAGTCTGATGTCTTTAGAAGAATTATAATGCAAGCCTTCACTATCAAATTACATTGACTAAACAGCATCACAATTAATTCTATTGCATCAAGTCCGAGTCATATCATGTTGCTGGCAATTTAAAGATGTATTTGTTGATGGGATATGGATCTTATTGTTTTAGTAGCAAAAATGTGTCACCATGGCCTCGGGCTGATAATGAGGCTTTAAATGGTGCAGTGTTGGTTTGTTTCATAACTTCCCTGGTCAACCTTCAAATGTTGCGACTATAAAGGATTTCATAAACCAGCGTGTCAGGAACAAAGGTGTTGATTTCCTCTAGGTCAACATGTCGGATATAGACTCTGTGTGTCGCATATTCTATCAGTAGTGTTTTTAGCTTTATTCTAAAACCCACATGACAACATGAGAGTAGAAAGGCTAGTAAAAGGGGAAAAAATGCTAACAGACAGCCAACAGAGTGATGGAGAGCGAGATAGAGAGAGAGAGAGAGAGAGAGAGAGAGGAAGGGGCGTCCTGCTATGAAATACCTCTTTGATGCTTGAGTACAACCTGAGATGAAAAGTCTGGTCTTTCATCTCCAGTTTTTGAGAGAAATATAGATGAAAAGTCTCCAATCGTCGCAAATATGATTGGTGACAAATCAGTTGTTTTGAGTTTTTTTTTATTACAAGCTAAAAAGAATGCACAATTAGTTTGACTTCCTCTGCATTTCAGGCTTATTGTTCATGAAAGACCTGATTCAAACACAAGATCCCATCATCCCTCATGCCTCCCGGGCCCTTAATAGAAGATCATTTACAGCTCATTTTGGGCATGGTCTTTTTTTCTCAGAACTGTAGAGACTCAGATGTTTTCCTAAAAAACAGGTCAATTCATGTTATGTTACATATCAATCAATACACTCACCAGAAGTAAACGTCAATATTAGCATTACCCGTGTGTGGCGCTATTGGTACCGAAAGAGGGGAAAGGCATTCAAGCTGCAGTATATTTCATAAATAACTTGTTTGTCATATTTGCTGAAACTTTCATTATATATATATATTGTGACATTGTTAGCTTAAAATATGGGCAAAATATTATTTACTCTACATCTGGCTGTTGAAAAAGATGCACTGAAACACAAATGGAGCAGATAATCAACCCATACAGCAGACCAGTTTAAAGAGCTTTTTATTCCCTCTTTCCATCTAAATTTAGTTTCATTTTGTTGGCTTGAACACAGTTGTCCTCTCAATGACAAAAATACAGTTTATCACAAACAAATACATACATTTGGTTTGATAAATCTAGCTATCATGATCAGCAATTAATGCCTATATCATTCACTGTACAAATAATGTACTGTTTGTGTGGGCTAAAAGGTTACTTTATGGCTGGATCGAGAGCTGGCGGAGAAAATCCAGTCCTATTCCACCCTGCAATAACTGATTTTGAGAAACAAATTGCGAACACAACCAATGTTCCATGTTGCCATGCCTACGATACCCAAATACGCTGTACCAACCACGATATTGGTCTATTTCCAAAGACCTGCTGCAGCGCAGCTTTAAAAGCAGAGGAATAATAAAAATGTGAGACCTGTGATGTTTTCAAATTCATGAATGGAGCAGGATCCCTATAAGATGTCATCATGACCGATGTCATTCTAAATTTGACTCGTTATTCTTAAAGGCACAAACAGGGACCAGATGGAGAAGGGTCACAAAAGGGACGATTAAAGCAGTAAAAATTATAACAGGGTTAGAACCTGCCAACACTTTAAAATGTATGACATGTCTTTTAATGCAGAGGCCAATACTAGACAGCTACTAAACCTGACTGAAATGTTTTCTGATCCTGTTACATAAAAAGTGATTTACATAAATTATGTTTGTGAACATGACAGTAAAACAGGCCTTTATTTTAAAAAATATGATCAGATCAAAGAGAGACACCAGTTTACACTGTAATTTAAACTCTATGATTGTGTATGAGAGTGCAGCTTAAATATTATGGTAAACAATTAATTTTGCATTTATTAGACATGTAAAAAGACATTCTGAAACGAGGGCCCCTCTGACAAATGTTACTATCAACTTAATTACCAGGCAGCTGACATACTGTGTGTTTTGTTCCGTTTTGAGAAAAATATCTTTTAAGTGTTTTTTGTATTGTTTACCTCCTTTATTGTATTCCTCAATGAAGTATTGATTTGTCCTCTCAAACAAAGCAAAGAGCTGCAAATGAGTATCAGCCAGTCACTGTGGGAGTGTGCTCTGAGGTAAACCTGTGTGTGTGTGTGTGTGTGTGTAGATTCTCCTTACGTGACCCTTCACTCTGTACAAAAATGACTAATTGGTGAAGAAGCATAGCGCTCGGCCAATTATCAGGTATGACTTATGAATTTCAGATTTCTTGATTAGCATGAATTAGCTTCAGGATTTTCCTGCACGAAAGTCACGGCTCATAGCTTTTACTGTGATGCAAGCCAAGCAGCTGTCCAGCATGTAACTTCCTTTGATTTACTTTCCTTTAATTCTGCTGGAGCTGGGAAACTTCCAACAAAATCAGTCAGAAGTTTGTCCAAAATCTGAGTGTCATGCACCACAACTTTCCATTTGGTCAATGAGCAAAGGCCAAAATGAGCCAGTTATGACTCCCAAAGGGGAAATACAAGTTATCTCAAATGTTAGTTATATTCTGTTACACGGTAGTTTAAAGATTCCCTCCAGACATGTGTTAAGACACAAATATACACATGCTTGGAACAATAATCCGGTATGATTTTTTACGCACAAAAAGTTTAATTTCCACATTAAAATCCTTAAAAAAACATCTACTCCTACCTCATTAAAAATTCCATAATATGTGCATTGCACATTTTCTTTTCCTGCTGGACACAAGAAATTTCCACCCTTCACGTAAAGGATCCATTCTAGTGATGCTGCACAGGAGGTCCCTTTCAAGTTTCTACATTGCATAAGGGACCAGGACTGACTTCCAAACTATTTGATGATCAAATCACGCTCATAGGCCCCGTCCCTTAAAATAAATAAATAAATAATTCACTTTTAGCAGATGAACGTGAAAACATCTTTCTAGTTTTTAACTCTGCACATACATAATTCTGCACAGTGGAGCTCAAACATCCAGAAAAGGAAGAAAAATAGACTTTTGAGTGGAGGGGACTTTCATGAACAACTCAATGGAAAACCAACAAAACAAAGGTCTCGCACCAGTTTTTCTGTTAGTGATGATGCTTATCCAATTAGAAGTGCATTTCCCTTAAACCCTGTTGCTTCTTGCCACACAGAGGATATGGCTAATTGTGCCCCCTCCCTCTACTGTACCTGGCAGTGCTCCACATGTTTGTTTTGCATTTCGCTTAAGAGGATAAGCAGGTTGAAGGTGCTTTTTCACACAAAGTGAAATCCTGTAAAGCTGGCTGCCAGTCCTCTCGTCAGTGGTCTCATCTGATTACAGTAATTATACTAATGTCTCAGAATGAATGCAGTAATGATTTATTGAGGCTTAAACAGCAAAAGCAGTTATATGTACAGTAGCACATTTAAGGCAAATCGGTCAATTAATCAGTCAATTAAACAATCAATTGAACTCAATCAAGTGCTCTGTGTGGCATTTATATTTCAAATTGATTTTTGTGTTCCTGCTTAAAAAACACAACAAATATGTGTGTGTGTGTGTCTGGATATAGATATAGATGCAGAAAAAAGGTGTGTGTGTGACTAAATACATCTGAATACATTATTTTTATATGAACAGATGCGTTTTGAACAGACACAAGGAACATCCAAACTTTTGCAATGATGTTTTTTTGCATGTCACCAATTGTCACAGTTTGCCAAAAAGCAGCAGGACTTTCCATGATGCAAATAGTCTGCAACCATGGAGGTGAAGTTTTGATGAAGACACTCAGCGAGTTTTATTGTCACAAACTTTTCATCAGGTTTCATCAGATCTGTTGGTCAGTGCAGAATGAAGCTTGACTTGATGTTGCACAGATGCTTTTTTAGCCTCAAGATTCTGTATTAAAGCCTGACGCCTTGAAAGTCATGCGCGGCTTGACTGCAGGTGGGCTGGAGTCAGGGAACGTTTCAAAGCTTTTCAGATTTTTGTCAACAGCTTTCTCAAGACATTTCAGACAAACTGTTTTTATCTGCCCCTCTTCCCATTTCTAATCGTGAAATTTAATCAATACTGAATCCTTAAAACTTTTTGTCATATTTGATTTAACTTTTACTGTATCCTGACTGTAGTACATGAAAGAAATAATCTGTGAAACAATCAGGT